>NW_027526203.1:265779857-265958018 GCF_048455015.1 Haemaphysalis longicornis
ATGAAAGCCTACACCAGGACCGGTAGCATGCCTCTTCTAGTACTGCGGTAGAGAACACTACATCGGCATGTTCCCGGTGTTTGCCCGCAGCATACCTCATTTTATGAGGTGAGAAAGGCCCGAAGGGGCCCAAAGTTTCTTCCCAAGCCGAGAATAAACACGTAAATACGGAGATAAAACGCGATTTCGCACGAATGCGTAGCGTGCCACTCGACAGTTACCCAGCGAGGTAGGATCGTTCATCCCACCCGTGACGTCAAAACGATCTCTGCGCCGGCCCCTCGAGTGATGTGGGCAATAAGTGATGGGCGGGGAACCAGCGAAAAAAAGACAGAGAGGTTACCCCTCTCCCGTACAAATAAATTGCATGCATTTCAGCTCCCCTCCTCCCTCGTAAGATGTTTGTAGGGGAAGGGAGAACAACCCTGTTCATCCTATTCCGCCCCCAGCGTACCGTTCCCTCGCCAATACCTCACAACTACTGCGCCGTTTGAGAGCGTGAAGCATTGGAAAGTTGTTGTTACAGTTCGAAATTTCCAAATAGTGAGGCTGAGGCTGATGTTCATCCGGTAAGCAGTGGTCGGCGCCTCATTATGTATAATCAGTCTGTATCCGCATGTTCAGGAGTATCCATCATTCCTCCCTCACGTCATCCACGATGAAATGCTCACACTGCCTCATAACAAAAATTATACATAAAAAGTTTCCGCAATGCCAGCATCGCGTAGCTGTATCGACCAGAGTGATGCAAAGGCACCTGCACTTTTATGTTGTTGTTACCCGGAGAGTAGGAAAAGATTGAACGGTAAGGCAAGGGCATTATTGTGATGGCGAGGACACAGCAGTCTGGATGCTTGACTGGGCTGGAACAATTTACCGTCCTCTCGCAACAGTGGTGCACCAGCCTAGAAAGATTGTGCAGATAATCCTTCTGAAAAGTTCGTAATCTGACATTGCTTCTGTTGGTTGCGCTGCGGTATTCACTGAGCGTGGGGAGCGTCCAATCGTGCGGCAGAATAACCGAGACAGCTTTTACTTGATGCTATGCTACCCTTTACAGCTAAAAATGCTTTAAATAAGGAGGCGGCCTGAAGTTACAGCTAAAAATGCTTTAAATAAAGAGGCGGCCTGAAGTTACTAAATCTGTTGGTTGCGTGGGAACGTATAATGAAGAGTTCCCTCCAGCCCCCTCAGTCTCCTCACGGTCAGAATTCGCTTGTTTGCGTTCGACACCCTGCGCACGGGAAACCGAGTGGTTTTGAAATGCGCCAGCGCCGGCAGGTAGGTTGGTGGGATATAGCGGAGCAGAAATAAGTGGAGCTTTCTTGCTCTTGTAGCATTAGTGTGCGTGCGTGCGTGTGTGTATGTGTGTTTGTGTATGAGCGTGTGTGTGTGTGCGTGTATGTGTGTTTGTGTATGAGTGTGTGTGTGTGTGTGTTTGTGTATGAGTGTGTGTGTGTGTGCGTGTGTGTGTGTGTGCGTGCGTGCGTGCGTGCGTGTGTGTGTGTGGGGGGGGGGTTTGGGTGCATGTGTGTGTGCGGTACAGTAACGTACAGTAGAGTACTATTCTGTACTGTACTGTGCCGAACTGTAATTTAACCGTGTCCTGCGATTAATAGTAATGTGCTGCGTCTCGCGTGTTTACTTTATAAAGCTTAGTGGCGGCACATGAGTGAATGAAAATTATTCTTCAGATGCAACCTTTAAAACACATAATACATCTTGTGTCACCCGCTAGACAGCAACACAACATAAGCACCATCGTTTTCATAGGTGTACAATGTTATATGCACACTGAAGCGATTTGCAAGCATGGCGAGATTTTTGGTGGTGATTAAAGTTTGTAATCCATAGATCATGTTACGGCCACGATGGGTGCGTTTACGCGAATTTATTTATTAGAAAAATCAATTCGGAAGTGCTACTCTCTCTCTTTATCCTTTCTCTCCTTTCTATATATCCTTTCTGTATCCTTTCGGTTTCCTTTCTATCCTTTCTGTACTTTTGCGGATTGGCTTGACTTCGCCCACTGCGTGGCTTGCCGAGTCGCCGACGGATTGTGAGAAGTCAATCGCGAAGAGAAAACTAGAGTTTTTATATTAGTAAAAACGTTGGCGAAAACTGAGCCCCGGCTAGATTTGAGCCTCGAAGAATCTGGCTCCATTCTGCTTGTTTGCAGAGCGTTTATTCCCACTAGCGCATATGCGATCCGTATATTGGCGTTATGACGCTTATCTGTTAATACTGGAGTTGAAAGCTGCATATGTGTGTGCCACTGGTCGGCTTGTAGGAAATATAAGGTCAATTAAGGGCAGGGTAAGAGTTAGCGGAGTCAATATACGCCTCCAGCGCTGCTTGTAGGGGCGCCACTGAAATCCCCCTAGCGGTCCGTGTCGAAAGCAGCCGAGGGAGTCTCCGGCCCACTCCCGCCTGTCGCCGTTGCTTTTGCGGCACGTTCAAGACTGCGATTCACCGTTTCTACGCGTTCGAAATATATATTAATGTGGAGCAGTCACTCTGTTTGCAACTGTGGTGCGTTTAAGAAAGTGTAAACGTTTATGACGCGATCTTAGTGTGGTACATTCGGTCTGTATGAGCGCCAGGTGTGCGTCACAGGCCGGCGTCGCGAAGCCGGCATATGCATGGAGCTGATTGCAATTTCTCTGGCCTGAAATTTAGTAGCAATGTCTTCGTAAGCAGCGTTCCCTCCGATGGTCATGTTACGGCCATACACTATGATGTAAATCGGCTTTGTGCGCTTACATAATCTAGCGGAGCACTCACACCTGACAGCATGCCAGTTACACTTGCCAGTATCATACCTCAGATATTGATCACAACACCGGAGAAGCCAATGTGTCATAAATTTCACGAAAATTCTACCAAAGAAGTACGATAGATAATTTAAAATTACACTCGGGAATCGGCACACGACGAAAAATTTAACTCTGGATTGTCCGGTCGTGAGATGAGCGCTCGCAAACATTCATTCGTTACATTTATTCTCCACGAAGAGCGCGGAGACGGGCTTATGGAGAAATCCGCGTCCGCGACTAAACTCTTCTTCGAAGCATCGTCATATTACACAGGGAGCCTGCAGAACCTAGCGCTAACTCAAATAAGAGGTCCTTACCAGATACCACACTCCTCCAACGACACATATTATCGCTGGTGAACTTTCAAAAAGTGCATCCGCCGAGTGATCAGCCATTCATTTGAGTCGAAAAACAAAAGGAAACTGAACGCGCAGCTTGTGTGTGTGATTACTAAAACGTTCATACCTTGATTTCGCTCCGAATTTAACACAACAATAGTTAAGCATCCCCCTCACCCCCTCCATATGTCTTATAGCAGTGCATTTCGCATCTAGTTGGTCTTACGAGTCCGACCTAGCTCAAATCGAGACGAACGGCTTTAGCGCTTCCGAAGCTACACTGGGTTTCTTTTTTTTTTCATTCCCGTACGACTTTTGTATTTCTTCCTTACTTGCAGACCATTCATTTTTTTCCGTGGTTTCATTAAGTTACCTTGGCTCTTGGCTCTTGGCTCTTACCTTGGCTCTTGCTTGGCTCTTGCCTTGGCTCTTGCTTGTTTTTCAACGCACAGTCTTTGATAATAATTAACATTTTCTTGTGGGCTATATTCCCATAAAAGGAACAAGTTATTGTTCGATATCGGGTAATCACATGCCCGAAACACATTTTTCTATGACATACACATTCGAAGCAAAGCCGCATTTGTCGTGCGCGCTGAAAAACGGAACCAACCTCTTACTGTGCCAATATCAGGTCTAAACGAGGTTCATTGTACTAACGTGTTCGAAGCTGACAGTGGTGATATGCTGCTGCCGTCGCCGACGACAGCAAGAGCGGCCAAGAAGCTCGCACAACCGCCTCCCCGGGTAGCTCTTCGAGCCCTCTAACAAGACGCAGGTGTTTTTTTAAGTGCCGTAAAATAGCAGCATATCCCCACTGTCAGCTTCGAACACGTCAGCTTACAGACGTCCCGATTACAAACTGTTTAGTGCGCGGAAAGGCAAAGAGAAGTGAAAGAGAAGGAAAACACTGCATGATTCCCTATCAGCCACGTAGCGCTCATCCCATAAATGCCGCGGAGAACCGGCGGCAGGCGGCGCAGCGATCGCTAAGCTCGAGGCGTATAGGCAATAAGTAATAAAATCAACGGAAGCTTTTATTGTAAAGCGTAAAACCAAAGTAGGAGAAGCACTTTTTGCGCAGGATGAACAGATAGGTCAGCAGCACGACCTCACATTTTCGCTCGTTTTTTCTGCCTCAGGAGCGCAGTCGCTAGTGATAACCTATTTGTGGGAGCTTGGGTAAAGCTTACTGAACAAGTGTAATTCAAGAAATACTCATCTAAGCTGCTCGGAATGCTTCAACTAAACAAATCAACAGCCTGTACGGCGTGAAGGGTTAGCAGTAAGATTTATATTCTTCGTATTTCCTCTCCAGCAACCGTCTTGTTTTGGACGAGTGATATGAAGCACCGGGTGTAGTGTGCCGAAACAAGCAGGTTCGAATCCCCAGCATGATTTTTTTTTCAGTTGATTATTTTTTTTTTGTAATGTTCTCTATGCAGCATTCCCCATTTTGCGCTGAAATCTTTGCTCCACGAGCCAGTTGGAAGCCTGTATGCAGACACTGAAGCGCCGGTGGGTTCTCGTTGACGTGGTGGTGACATAACCGGCGACAGCTTAAAGACAAATGGCCGAACCAGCCGACTGTCGCCCTGGCGTGAACGCACCTCTTACGACACAGGGAAGAGCCAGGCAAATTCCAAAGGTTGCGGTGAAGCGCCTCGCAGTTGAGCGTCTCCAATGACGCGGAGGGCGTTCAGCCACTGCATTCGCCTCGGCTAGGGAACAGTACGATATTAAGCGGTACTGCCAGGCTTATCTGACTCATTCTACAGCCGGCTACATGGCAGAAGTGCGGTATCCGGATGCCTGAGATATCGAGACAGCGCGGATAGCGATAACGTCTGATGCCAAGCAAATTGTTGCATGGAACCGAAACCGAAACTGGTTTGAACAATTCTATACAAATAAACCACAAGGATTACATTCTGACGAGGGAGTGAAACACTTTATTAAAGACGAGAGGTCATGAGGCCCTGTGGGGAAGGGAGTAAGGGAGAGGGGAAGGAGAAAGGAAAGGTACCATTCACCCAATGTACGCAATTCTAGTCTTGGGACGCAGATGCTTGTTGCTAATAGCACTGCATTTTTTTTTCTAGACCAAAAAATACATTTTAAACAAACGCAACCACGTATGCATGAAATTTAAAATTTGGAACTTTCAAATCACATTGCAAAATATTTTCGCGTCATTTCGCGTCAACGCTGCAGTAGTTGCTGTCGCCGCAGACGTCGAAGCTATTTTTTCCTTCTTTCAGGCTCTACAAAAAAATAAACTACGCTTTAGCGAGTGGAGAAACGGAGAAATATATGTTTATTTGATCTCGTCTATGCAATGCTAACACAAACAGAAGTTTGACAAATGCAATTAAGTGACCCTTTAAGACTTCGCACGACTTGACATTCGAGAGCTAAAAAAATAAGCCCAGCCATTTGCGACGACGGTGAATGGGATACTGTAGCATTCTTCCGGCTATGTCACAGATTTGCATAGAAGAATTGTGCCCTTCCCTCTCCTCCTCCACTCCCTCTACTTCCCCAACACATTTCTGTACACATCCATTCCCTCTACTCCCTTAGCTGGAAGGACAAATTGTTGCTTTCCATTTCCCCCTCCCTATCCTTCTCTTCCCTCCCTGAAGCCCCTCCCACAACCCATTACTCATCCTCTCCTACTAGTTCTAAGCCATAACAGTTTTAAAACAAATCATATACGACACCGTGTATTCCCCGGCAGCGCGGAGTTCGAACCAAATTATATAAAAAAAGGTTATAAGAAAAGATGTAAGGTAAATTTCCAGAAACAAATTCCACACTTGTCTATTTATGCAAAAGTTGAGCCCTACCAAATTAAACAATACTCATAAACCAGTAGAATGCAAAATTAAATTTGAAAATGACAGCAACTTCCCATCTCCCAGATATTTGGTTGACGAAGGTTGTGCCTTGTCTGTTTGTTTTCACCTCCGATGCCTTGTGTTATTGCTACAATCGCTACGTTGCTCTTGCCGATACGTTCTGCTAAGTGAACCTCGGCCAAATAGTGTGCGGCGTGGGGCAACCATTTTTAAAAGAGCACTTTGCAGACGTAAAAAACAAGACGAAACCAATATCCTCAGGAGCTTTATTTCGTTTCTCAAACCTCAAACGCCCGTTAAGAATCCAGAGCTTCGATTGAATGTTCCCGCCTATTGTTCTGCGCCCAGTCGGCGTATTTGGCTTGTATAGTGTAATACAGTGGGATTTCCGGCGCACAAAGGCTGGCGGAAGGGGTACTTAAAGCTTTCAAACTTCATGAAGTCCCCGTGTTTTGGGTCCGGTGTGCCCGTTCACTTCTCGGAGGTCCATCCTCCTTTTTGGCTCGCGATTTCAACAATACTGGTTGTCCGTAACGATACCGTAAATCCACCTATTCATGAATTTAAATAAAAGGTCGTCTTTGACTTACTAGGGAGGCGGGTCAGGGCTAATCTGAGGAGCTGTTTTGTCTAGTTGGTGAATGACCGAATTCTGGTTGCGCCATGAAGAGTTCCGCATCTCTTACGCCCCCCTTGGCCCGAAACAACGTTTCCAATACGAAGACATTTACACTGAAAAGGGCGTATTTACACTACCAACTTTCTAAGCAGGCTTATAGCGTGCTTGGCGGAGCAGACAAACAGATGTTAGTCAGCACGCTGACGGCATTTGAAGGAATTCCAGAAGACAGTAGCAAAAGTCTGGTTATGACGGCTAAACCGCCTAAACGAGTGTTTCAGCCGCGTTATAGCCTAACAATAGGCTTCGAGAGTGCTTCAGACAATAAACCTGAAACTGCAATAAATGCATTCTTTCAACCAGACCACATGGCTCCAGATCGGCTGCGCAATAATTGCTTCAACAAGTGAGTTAAGTACTGCGTAACTCCTTGTTTTTGGTGTCAACGGACTTGTAAAGTGTTCGGCTCTCGCCTGGTCAACGGACAGTCATAGGGCCCCATCTGCTTTGACGAAGCGGGCAGTAATAGCCCAGCCGGGTGCTAAGCCTAAGCAGCGCAACGGCGACGCCGACCCCACCGCTGCTTCGGCCGCCGCTGCTGCACGTGCAGCTGCAGCCATCGGCGCCGCCCAAGGAATGCGCTACTACGCCAATACCGCCTCGTTGTGAAGAAGGACCGTCAGCAATGCCTACCGTGTGTGGCACCACCGCTCCTTCAGGTCGGTCATCTACGCCTCTGCGCAACACGTCGCCTAGTGGTCCATCGGCGCTTCAGTCGTCACAAGGCGAAACAATGTCCCCTATGGAAGAAGACACCTCCACGCAGCCCGCGGCTCTCATCCGGAGATACACACCCTCCAAATGAATTCTCAACTTGCCTCAATGAACTTCCACTGGAACCACCCTGCAATGCGTGATGAAGATCAAGTGACCCGTTCTGACAGAGTAAGTCGCTCTCGATACCAACTCATGCTCAGGCCACTCATTAAGTACAACGTGAATGACATTCCAAAGCGCACTTTTGCGCACAATTTTGCGCACACTTTTGCGCACACTTTTGCACACTTTTGTGCAAGTGCCCCACAGTCGTATTTAGCTGAACTAGCCTCACACAAATAAGACACGACTGGCAACTGCATTCACATTAACGTCTACGACGAAACGCACGCCTCTCGGCTCGTTCAAGTTGGATCAGTTTTCTTTGTCCGTCAAGGTGCCCAGCAAAGCATACCAGTAGAGATCAAGCTTTCTCCGTACAAGCTAAACACGACGAGGGGAGTCATCACAATTGAACACAATGAATCTAACGAGGAGACCCTTTACTGGCTAAGATGCGAGCAGGCTAAAATACTGGCATGCAATCGCTTGGGACGCACTAACCGTGCAGTGGTCACATTTGACGCACCTACCCTTCCCAAGGCTTTTAAATACTACATGGCCGTCATAAAATTTCGCCTTACCAGCCAAAACTTGTTTGCTACAATTGCCATAACGTTGGTCATATGGCCCGCTCCTATCCGGCGCAAGCTGTGTGCAAAGCTTGCGGGAAACCATACAGCGAGATTGAAGAATGCGGCCCTCAGATATACTGCGCGGCCTGCAAAGAATAGGGAGACATAACGCTGAATCCCACCTGTCCCAGCAAGATCCCAACGCCCCCTCCCCCCGCCCAAAGGGGTGACTTGGGCAGATAGGACCCGTGGCACTCACATGGATCAGTCGACATCAATCATAAGTCCCCAACAAATGCCAACTCTGAAAAGGAACCGACTATGGCAGCCATCCTGACCCAACTTGCTGCCCTCCGGGCGGATATACAGCAGCTTCGGAAGGAGAACCAACAACTCCGAAGTGAAAACCAAGAGCTTAAACGACAGCTAGACAGCAAAACAATGCCAACAGCAACGTCGAAACAACTGCCTAACTCCCACACTCGACCAAGCGATCCCAGAGCATAAAATGTACCCCTACATCTCGACCGACTATATAGCGACCCAGTTAGCGCTCCAAACCGCCCGCACAGACATTCACCGCGAACGGCTTGCGCGTCAAGCGGAGCGCAAAAAGGACCAAGAAAACTTCGACAGCCAGATGAATGAGATCCGTAGTCTCGTTCAGTCCATTCTCCAAAAGCTCCCCTCGAGAGAAAACTCTAAGGAACCGCCGCGCAAAGTGTCCGTTCGGCCCCAAAACCAGTCACAATGAACCGGTCACCGACAGTATTGCAATGGAACTGCCTCAGCTTCTCCCACCAGCAAGTTATTCTAAAGCAGAGGATTGTCAGATCCAACCACTTTACATATTACTGTAAGAAACTCGCAGCACGCTTCAAATTCTGGGATACATTACTCATGTGAACCCATCCATCGCACCAACCACTCGGAATCAGCGGGAAATGTCGCCACCTGGATATGTCGCCGTCCTTGTCCATTCATCTCTGGGAAACCAGCAAATACAAGACCTTGAATTCTTCTCGGCAGATCACGAAGTAGTGGCAGTACGTACGCGCCTACCTGGGGGAAAGCCCATTATTATGGCTACCGCCTATTACAAGCCAACTACCTCATCCACCACCTCTGCTTCCTTCACCTGGTTACATGTTTTAACGCCCCGATTTCCAGGCACCCCTATTTTACTGGGTGAATACTTCAATGCCCCCAACACCTTATGGGGATACAACAGAACTCACCCTAGGGGTAAAGCCTTGGAGTATGCTGCAGAAACAGCAAGTCTTCATCTTATTAATGACCCAGACGCAATCACTCGATCCGGCTTTTACGCAGCTCAACGCGACACTTCGCCCGACCTCACTTGGGCGACTGTCGGACTTGTTCAAGCGTGGATTCCATATGTGACTCCGTGGGGCAGCGACCACCTACCCATCCTCATAAGGTTAAGGAGCAAGACCTTGAGACCAGCCAAAGAAGTGACCAGGGCCGACTGGAACAAACTTCGACACATTATACTAACCTCCAACCCATCGGCATCGCTGGACGAATTTCGCAAACTTCATCTGCGCAAGCACAAGAGACCATCCAATGCCGTGACGACACTCGGCACATGGACAATTATTTTGGCAAACCTTTGGCGGAGAGTGCACGAGCTTACTCGCACTTAACGAGATCGAGGGAAAAGAAACAGAGATTTACAACGAATCCGCCGGCAATATCGCCTGATTTCAGACTATCAGCGACAACTAAATCAGGATTCCTACGCGACAATGTGTAGCGATCTCAGTCACGAGCGAGGGCTCTCGGGCCTATGGAAACTGCATCGCAAGTTGAGCGGCAAAAGCAAGGGCCGCAAGCCACTGTTCGCGACTTTCACGCTGACGGCATCAGTAAGTGATGTGGAGAAACGGCTTATTACCCCATTTTTCACAGCGGCTACGCTACCTCCACCACCGTTGCCCATTATCCCCATCGACAATCCTGATTCCGAATTAGATTCTCTGTTTACTATGGCGGAACTCCGTACAGCTATACGGTTGGGCCCACAACAATCTGCCCCCGGTCACGACAACGTGACCTGGAAGCACCTGTGTAATCTGCCTCCCGAGGCGCTGCCGCACCTACCCACTCAAATTAATTCTTTATGGGAGCAAGGTCTCGCTTCGGACCATTTAAAGCTTACACTCATTTTCCCCATGCCAAAGCCAAAGAATACGGCCGATAACCTCCAAAATCTGCGCCCCCATCTTATTAACACCTGTATTGGGCAAATTATTCGAAAGGCTCATCAATATCCGCATCATCCACTACCTTGAATACGTAAGACCCTACTTTCATCTTACCAAGACTGGTTTTCGAACCAACTTAGAACGCACGACAGCCTGTGGCTATTACGGCGGGTCATGAACCGGCCTCATTACAACAGAGGAGATCCAGACCTCGTCATGGCCATGGATCTTCGAAAGGCATTTGACAGTGTTAGCCAGGCGGTGATACTTGAGGAACTAGCCCAAGCCTATCCTAGCAGCCAAGCACAAACCTTGATTCGCCATTTCTTGCAAAGCCGCCCCATACGACTGTAGGGGTCTCACCCGGGATGGAATCCTCTTACTTACTACCTGGATAGAGGAGTCCCTCAAGGCTCAATCTTGGGACCCCTATTGTTCAACTTGACAATGTCCCGGGTAGCACGCCGGCTCGACACTGAAACCGCGGCCCGGTTCACCATTTATGCGGATGATTTACTATATACAGAGGCAGCTGACTTTCCTTCTCTGGAAGATCAAATAATCGAACTTCAAGCGGCTGCCCACAGTCTAGAGTCATCATTGTCCAAGTTGGGGCTTACGCTCGCTCCAGAGAAGATAGAGCTTTTGGCAGTGCACGGCTGCAAACCACCTCTGCCGATCCCCACCATTCCAGTGACAATTTCAAACCAGACGATAATCGCGTCAACAGACCCCATAATGTTGCTAGGACGGCCCATTGGAACGAAAAACAGCGCTAACACGTGGCTACAGCGCCTGAAGAACAAGTGTAAAGGCATCCTTTACAACATTTGGCGTCTCTCTAACAAATATGAAGGAGCAACTCAAGCCACCACGCAGGCATTAGCCAGGGCCGTCATAGTGAGCACTCTTACTTACGAGGCACTGGCTTACGATCTCAATAAAAGTCACAAGAAGACCATACAGGTACTACATAGGGCCACTCTTCGCGTGATCAGTAGACTGCCTCGGCCCACCCCCATCCACAGTTTGGAGCAATCGGTCCCCCTTCCACCTGCCTCAGCAGTCATCGAAGAGGCCAAAGCACAGGCCTCCTTCAAGCGGCCGCTGACCCACCAGGGGCTGAAATCCCCACAACATGCACATTTCCAGTGCCTATCGCACCTTCGACACGACCGGACTGCGTCACAGCACCGCACTCGCACCCCATCGGACACAGAAACCCTCAGTTGCGTACACAACACATTCTGCAGATGCAATCGGCGCAGCAGGACAGCGCAGTCGACATATACACTGATACCAGCGTGACCCCTCAGTGTGTTGGCCTTGCATGCCCGTGCCCCGAACTTCCTGCTCTGTCGGGATATTGCACCATGATGGACCCCACCTTAACAAGTTTTGAAGCAGAACTGCACGCTTTGAACTCCGCTGTATCATCCCTCCTATATGACACCACTACGGCTCTCCCACCTTCGCTTCGACTCATGACGGACTATTACAAGACGATCCAGGCACTTCGCTCCCATACCACCAATAACCCCATTGTGCATGCAATTCTCTACCAAGTGCAAATTCTTCAGCGGAACCACATCACTGTCCGCTTTGACTGGGTACCCGGCCACGAGCCGAACTCACCAGGTAACCAGGCGGCTCATGCGGCCGCACACGAGTGTTCATTAACTCAAACTCCGCTGGTCTCTGCCGAGGAACCATCTCGTTCGTCTACACCATCTCGGTCGTTGCGT
This sequence comes from Haemaphysalis longicornis, assembly GCF_048455015.1. Lineage (NCBI taxonomy): Eukaryota > Metazoa > Arthropoda > Arachnida > Ixodida > Ixodidae > Haemaphysalis > Haemaphysalis longicornis. The sequence goes on from NW_027526203.1 coordinate 265,791,916, forward strand.
ATGCATCGCTACAAAATTGATAGACGCCAACGACTAAAAAACCTTACTTCTACAGGCTTCCTAAGCAAATTTCCGCCCTTACCACGTAGTGGCCAGATCTTCATCAACAAGTTTATAACAAACACTGGCTTCACACTGGAAACAGTTCGTACATGGTACACGCCTCACCTTCCTCCCCGATGTCCTCATTGTCAATCAAGCCTCCCAGCTGACCTCGGTCACTTGGTCTGGACATATCCAGCCTTCAATCGCCACCGTACTTTCACCGCCCCGAACCCTCAATCTCACCCGACTCTACAGGACACGTCCTTACTCGCACAAATAGCGACGTATTCTCTAAAGAGTGGCCTAGCACGACTGGTATAAGAGCGCCATCGGTGACTGTCGTGCTGGGATTATTTAGCAATGGACGCAATTAAGACTCCGGCCTACGACTGCCTCAAATATTCGACTTAATCGAGACATCAATGTGGACAAGTACTGAAGTGATTGGCTTTCATTTCCCTCCTTTCTTTCCTTACCACGCTCGGACCTCTGGTCTTCCTGTCTTAATAAATGTTTTTCAATCAATCAACCTGAAGCTAAAGTTTATATCTGGCTAGAACAGGACAACTTGAGTCGAACTGAACTGTCTGTGAACCAATGAGAAAAGCGCGCCCTGAGTTCTCGGTACTTCCTCCGCTTTTGAGGGTGCGCTAGCGGGCCAGTACGAGAGGTGCTTTTATGTCGCTATGTTACAATTAGTGTCCCATAGAGTAGGCGCCACATTTGGAGCTGACCTGGATGAAACATTTTAGGAGACATATTGCATTCAACCGAAGGGCCCCTTAAATACTGTTTCAACGGCTTACACGATTTTAAACGCGTTTAGAACATGATCAATACTCACATGGGTCCTTATTTTAGGTTTGCACGAAATATCTGAGCCAATACTAGTGCTTTACGCACGCACATCAAAGGTCTTTGGAATCGTTCAAGGTTTTTTATCTCTTTTTCGTGTTATTAAAAGTCCAGGCATTGTTTCTGTGCGGTCTGGACGTCACAGAAACAGTATTTCCCCTATTGGCCGGTTTACAATAAATTGTAGGTAGAAAAAGCATTGCATAGCCTTTTGAAATAAAATCAAAACAAAAGCAAACCACGGCACAAAATCGTTTCTGCTACAGGGACCGGACAGCTGGAGGGATGGCGCCACCATTCGGGGCTCTCCTCGTTACGGGAATGAGCAGGCGCATTGGACAACAAAGCCTTCCGTTGTTTTTTAGTGTTCGCTAGTTGCGGATGCTTTGTACGCCGAGCCTCTCGAAGCGCGGCCTCTTCGTCGGCCGTGCGAAATATCCGCGGCAGGCCATGTGGAGTCAATGCAGTTTCGACATTCGAGTCACAGCTCCTTTACGGTACAGAGCGCCTGCGCACGACGATACGAGGGCAAACGAACGAGGGGTGTACGCCATGACGTGATTGATTGAAACACTTTATTAAACGAGGCACCATGCGGATCTGGGGGGAGCAAGAATGTAGGGAAAATGGGAAGGTCACAGCTCACACAATGAACACAGTTGCAGTATTGGTTTCCTAATCACAGAATAACACATTTATGTCAGTCGGTGGCACCAAAATGCACCGTTCACACTGTATAAAATGCCGTTCACACTGTATACAGTGCACGCTGCAGACAGTTCACGATGTAGGCAGTTCACGCTGTAGACAGAACGGCGAAATCGATCAGACCGTTACACCAATTTGTAAAGTCCATTTTCGAGGGCGTACTGGGTGATTGCTTCTATCCCGGACCCGACCAATATGTTTCTGTTAAGTCGCAGGGGCGGGTCCTAGAGTTAAAAACTCATGGCGATTACGGCCGAAAAATGGGCAAAGCCAAATCAAGTGGTAAAGATTTGGTGTGCCTTCACGACTAGAGTGGGAGCATCGGCGCAATTCGGATTTTGCTGGAGGTGTCCAGTTATGGATAAGGGGGGGGGGGGGGAATGTACGCTGCGTTTGCGTACACTTTATTGGCGAATACTTCCTTCGGAAGCTAGAAGCGCTTGAGACGGACAAGGATGCCAACCGGAGTTTCTGTTTGTAAACGCTTGCTGCTTCCCTTTCTGAAGTGGCGAAGCTGGAGTTGCCAGTTTGCATGGAGAGGGGGGACAGGCGTGGCGGGCACCGCGGGAGGTGACTGTAGCCTCTACCTGGCAGCGTTGTGTGCCATACGGTTGCCTTGTCGCCTGTAGTATGTCCCGGAGTCCAAACTATGTGAACTTTGCAGCCTTCAATTTGTAGGTATATTGGTAGCCGTATTGTTCGGTGAAAACGGACGATTCAACTCTGGGGCAGCAACATAGGATTTCGTAATAATGCTACATTTCTTCGTGGTGAGATGTCCGGAATGGTTATAAATTTGCCGCGCGGCTTCCAGAATTCCTAAAAGTTCTACCTCTTATACGAGGCCGCATCTGTTAGAAATGTGCCATTCAAATCCGGCAGGTCCGCAGTTATCTAGGCAATGGCCACCGTCGTTCTATTCAGAGCCGCGTCGGTATAGATGTCAGCTTCGTCGCCTGCCTTGTCATCTGCCTGCCTTGACAGAGGACGCATTTTCGCGTACTTTTCTTTTATCCCGACGTATCGGGCGACGTATCGGGACGTATCGGGCATCATCCTAATCCATAAGAAAGGCGACATGAAGCACTTGAAAAATTACAGGCCGATCAGCTTACTGTCAGTCGTCTACAAGGTACTTACAAGGTAATCGCTAACAGAATTTCTGCAACCTTAGATTTCAATCAACCTAAAGAACAAGCAGGGTTCCGTAAAGGTTATTCAACAATGGATCATATTCACACGATCAATCAGGTGATAGAGAAGTGCGCTGAGTATACTGAACCCATATATATAGCCTTCATAGATTATGAGAAAGCATTTGACTCGGTCGAAACCCTAGCAGTCATTCAGGCATTACGGAACCAGGGGGCAGATGAGCATTATGTAAGAATACTAGAGGATATCTACAATTGGTCGACAGCTACCATCATCCTCTATAAGGAGAGCAGTAAAATACCTATAAGGAAGGGTGTCAGACAAGGAGACACAATCTCTCCAATGTTATTCACAGCATGTTTACAAGAAGTATTCAGAACGTTGGATCGGGAACAGGTGGGAGTAAGGTTTAATGGAGAATACCTTAGTAACCTCAGATTTGCTGATGACGTTGCCTTGCTAAGTAACTCGGGGGACCAATTGCAAAGCATGCTTTCCGCACTGGACGAACAGAGTAGAACCGTGGGTCTGATAATTAATATGCAGAAAACTAAAGTAATGATCAATAACCTTGGGACAGCACAGCGGTTTGAGATAGGTGGCGAGGCAGTGGAAGTGGTAAGCGAATATATCTACTTAGGCCAAGTTGTGACCCCAGATCCCAACCATGAGGCAGAGATAATTAGAAGGATAAGAATGGGGTGGGGTGCATATGGCAGACATTCTCAGATAATGAGTAGCAGCCTACCATTGCCGCTGAAGAAGAAAGTGTATGACAGCTGCATCTTACCGGTACTCACCTACGGGGCAGAAACCTGGAGGCTCACTAAGAGGGTTCAACTTAAATTGAGAACGACTCAGCGTGCAATGGAGCGGAAAATGATAGGTGTAACATTAAGGGACAAGAAGAGAGCGGAGTGGGTCAGGGAACAAATACGTGTTAAGGACATATTAGTAGAGATTAAGAAAAAGAAATGGACGTGGGCAGGACATGTAATGCGAAGGCAAGATAACCACTGGTCATTAAGGGTAACAGAGTGGATCCCTAGAGAAGGCAAGCGTTGCAGGGGGCGGCAGAAAGTTAGATGGGCAGATGAGATCAAGAAGTTTCCGGGGATAAATTGGTCACAGTTGGCACAGGACCGAGGTAATTGGAGAATAATGGGAGAGGCATTTGCCCTGCAGTGGGCGTAGATAGGCTGATGATGATGATTATGATGATGATGATCGGGAGTAGATGTAGACTTCCGAAGGAGGGGCGTTCCACGGAGGGAATGCTGTCGGCAAATCGGTGTTGTCCGAGTTAATATTTAGGTGGTCACATTTTTGGCGTCTTTTTCTTTGTGGCGAATGGTCCAGATGATATTGGAAGCGTAGGGAGATCGGCCAACATTTGCCAGAAAAAAAAAAAGAAACAGCGTTCACCGTATCGTGGAAACCCTTTCTCGGAACGAGAAAGACACGTCATAGTTCATCCTTTCAATATGACGTGTCTTTCTCGTTCCGAGCAAGTGTTACCACAATACTCTTGGCTTTGTCATTCGCCTACGTCTTTGTTATATGCCATGGCTAGTGATTCAGTTGCATTCCGGGGTCGCAGATTCATTTGTCTTCTTAACAGTGTATAACTACGGATTACCGAATGATAGGTCGTTGGAATGAGCAATTACCAATGTGCAATAATGTTCGTCTTCGAAGTTTTTTCTGTGGGAGAAATTTGTGAAAAGTCTATTTGAAGACATTGTGTTGCACAATTTTTAAACTTGTAATTTTGCTACAATAATTTCTGCAGTGCGCCTTTTTCCCAACGTGGACTACACTCTTCCAGCCCTCCGTGGGGATGCTTCACGACGAACACTGTGATTTCCAATGATTGGATCAACGGAGCAAACGCTTCGAAAAACGAGGGCGAGCGCACCAGTCTGTCTGAAATTTTGATTTCTGCTGTGGCAGAATTGTGCTCTTCAACATTGCAATGAAATACCATCTACCACTACTCCAAGTTGTTCAGGACCATCGTTATACACATGCCCGAGACTCTTAGCCCTACTACCATCGACTAGGCTGAAGAAATGGCCATCGCTGCAGGCGCCACGACAGGTGAAGACTTCCTAAACATCATCACCGACTCCCAGGCTGCACGCAGAAACCACGTCAGACGACGGATTTCCAAAACAGCACTGAATGTTGCCAGTAACCATGCCTTAAGAATCGTTTTTTTATGCGTTGTCACCAGCGTGTTGCTCCGCATGGCTGTGTTATCCTGGGTTTCACGGGAGCGCCCGTTTATTCCTTTTATTCTACCGCACTAAAAAACTTGTTTGATATCCAGTATGTAACCGTTCTTCACTCATTCTGACATGATGTTTCTGGAATCTTGTAATGGAGCGTGTTTATTATAGTAATACCAGCTCTTGCACATGCGTTTCTGGCGCAAAAATGACGCAGGAAAAAAGCGTGCCCCCATTTTGCGGTATTGATTACAGAACGCAATTTAGGACGGCCGAAAACGTTGTTTTGAGGCGTCTACAAATAGCACCGAAGGGTGCAGGGTAAGCATATATACGCGCTAACACTCATAATTTCAAGTACAATATTTACAAGCTGTGCTTTTATACTAATAAAAATTGCGGAGTTAGTGGCGTTTCTCCATTTTCAGTGATATTTTTGCAACTATTCTCATTAAAACAGCAAACACTGTGCCAAAGTTTGAGCCATTTTATACAGCGTTGTCCTATGGAGCCTTAGTACACACGATGTGCTGACTTATGGAACCAATAAAAAACCAGAACCATCTCGAAGTTCGCTGGCCACCGTTTCGAGTTTTGTTGCTCACTATCTGCCCATATGAAAGAGTACATTTTCACCGTCCAGTAATTAAGTAAGCTGCACGCGTTTGTACAATAAATCATTCAACATCGCTAAGGCCATTAACGCTATTTTGACAGTGAGAAACCCGACGTTTTGATCAATACCGACTGGAGCTTAAACAGTATACCATTTCGGCGACTCGACCAGTGGGTGTGCGGCGGCAAGCTGCTCTTGTAGATACAGACTGAGACGGATGCTCCGAATGATGGTATCGCCTGAAGGTTGAAGTTTCTTAAGTGTATCTGCTAAAATGCGAAGTGAACCCACAATTACTTTGAACTTCCTCCGAGGGCCTCTTCGCGTAATGCAATATGAGCGATTCTCACTACGGATCTCTCGCCTTCTGTAAAAATGCTTACAGGAGCCTTTATGCCAAGTGGTTGTAATATCCTACTGTTCTCAGACATCTTTACCACGGTGTCACCATTGGTTCAGGTGGTGGGGCACTTCTGGGAACTGTGGCTGAAAACCACGAACGCGAAAAGGGGCATTGAGCAACACAGTATCCCTGCAGTGACTAGTCTGTTGATGTATTCGAACTACTTTTGTATTTATTGCGATACACAATGAGGTCCATGAACCCCGGCGCATGCACTGTAAAAATTAGAATGAGAAAGTATTAAAACCCGATGCCGCTTTAAACGTAAACTTCTACACAAGTGCAAAGCCGCAAAAACTTTCTTCCGTCTATTCGAGGCGGATAGAATGGTCTCACCATCTGTCTTTTGCGGTTGGTTTGAACTCCCCGAAAAGGTGTCGCTTTCTCGCCTTCAGCTATCATTCCAACAACAAAACCAGGGAAAAGTCCTGCGGTCACTTTTGAGATTTCATTCACAGAAATCCAAATATGCAAGTCCCCCGTCGTTTTTAAAATTTTCTTGACTGTGTTCTCATACAAACGATAATGCTAGCTGTAGCTGTGAGTGGGCTCTGAGGGTACGTTTTGGTGACTACGTTTGTTACAAAAAAAGGCGTGGTTTCTGGCCTTTGACGAAGGAATGTTACAAAAACAAGCTAATCCCACAGATGGGCGTTGAAGACGTTTTTTTTAATCGTTAGGAAAACTCCTGTACAGGTACGGTTGTCTGGACGTTGATGGCTGGAAACGGCTAGTATTTCTTTAAATGTCGCGTTGTTTTTTTCCAGCTGCGCCAAGTCGATATTTCCCAGTCCCCGCCTCAACCCGGAACAAATAACATAAACTACCATATTAATTGCGTTCTATGCACACTGTAAAGCTAACTGCTTGAATATTATGAACCTCGTTTGCAAGCCTTACCGCCCTCTAAGCTTTTCATTCCTTATCCTTTCGTACGTAGCTCGTATGTATAACAAAAACTGCTTGAAAGATTAGTGCTGAGCAAACGAAGAGCGCACGCCGGCAAAATAACCTTCTTGGACACTTGCGGTTGTACAGCAGTGAATTTCCAAAACCGTCGTGCTTTCAGATCGGTCATAATGTATAGATGCATGGAGCTATTATTAATCTGCCTGAAAGCCTTTATCGGGTAGCACTTCACCTACCAGCGAACAGACCAGGTTACCGTTTACACTAACTGGTCAAAGTAATTCAATTTTCTTAAAAACTAGATAAAAATCTAAGCCCCTTTATTAAAGGACCACTGACACCAATTTTTGTGCCTGATATTATTCCCATGCAGCCTGAGTCAAAGTCAAAATCCAAAATCCAAACTGCTTCGACCGTGTCGGAATGGCGCCATGGGATAGAAGTCGGCTTCATAACGCGAGGGACCCAGCTTCGATTCCGTCAATAAAGAAGCGTTTTTTTAGGCGCTTGATGCGCCTTCGCTTATCATCATCAAGGTTTTGTGAAACCCATTATGCAAATTGACTTTTCCGCAGTGCGTTTTGCGCGACGAACGACGCCATCAGTATGGCATAGAAAGCTCCGCTTTAAAAATCAAGGCAACGCACAGTATCAGTGTTGTAGAAGGGCGTGGCAAGGAACCCTAGGCAAGCAAACCACGAAAAGTTAAGAAATCACGAAGAAGGCCTTCGTCAACAAGACGTTAACTTGAAGATCAAAACAGCGTGATGGTGGCAGCGTCTTCTTAACTGCTTCCCGCATGGCTGGCCCAACACCACCTCCCTTCTGTGAAGTAGCCCGGTAGTTCACAAGCAGAATGAGGTCGGCCTAAATCTCAGTAACCTCAACTCCACCGTGTAAGATGAGGTTTAGTTTAGGTCAACGGCTGCAATTTGCCGAACGAGTGATTGCGGAGGTTTGGACGTCAGCTCCATCGCGTGAGTTATAGGTTGAGGGAGGTTGAGATTGGACCGTAGGTATCAGTGAGACTCAAAAACAGAGTGCGTAGTTTCCGGCCTGGACTATATTCTTTAGAATTTATAGTGAATCACAGAACTACACACATTCGAAACAAACGCTATCTAAACTTGTGCAACAAGATTATACTATTTAGCGATAAATTTAGATGCCTGGACACCACGCACTTACCGGTATTTTTAAAAACTCCTACGTCTCGCCATATTTTTTAGTTGGCAATGAATATTTACGGCTAAACGAGCCTCTTGACTGCCGTTTTTGTGATGAACTCGCAAACAACGATGCAGTTAAGTGAACCAGTAAAAACCTGTTACATCGCTGACCAGTTCCACAAGGACATGAAAGCAACCGCACATTTTCTGCACCCTGTGTCCTCAAACTCGACAGCAAGCCTCAGAAAATACACAACTTTTGTAATCAAACCATTTTAATCCTTAAAAACGATCTTTAATACGCCTTTCATGGCCCAGACTTAATTTTTATAAAGAAGATATTTGCTTCGAAATGGTTTAAATTGTTTTCTACCGAGATAAATGGCTGCTCCTACACCAAGCTAGCAAGATATTCTCGTTGCGCAAGGAAATTTTTGTTGCCCAGCTTTCTACTGGCACAATAGTCTAAAGTGTCTTTGAGCAATTTCAGGCAATCGCTAGGTGGGTTGGAGATATCTTTCGTGTCTGGTATACATTCCCACTCATACGAAGAAAGCAGCCATCCCCGATGGAACTTTGGTCCTGTGTTCTTGTTATAGTTTTAAAAAACTTTGCATCCTCAGCTGAAGATATATAACAATGCCATCGTGGGAAAGTTTAACAATCGCTAACTTCGATCACCTGAAAACACCGATAAACGCCAAGAATTGTTTTGACGTTTACTTAAAAATCGGAACAAGGCAACTGAGATCCTGCGAGAGGCTGTCCTTTTATTTGCCCTCAATACAAGCTTAATCGTAATGTATCCGTCTCCCGCAACAGTGAATGTATTCTCAATTCCGCATTAAGTAGGCAGTGTATGGGGTGTGAGAATGGTTGCTACTAAAGAAAACTCAGCATGCAGGGTTATTTGTGCGATGCAGGAGAAAAAATTGAGCGGGCCATAAAAGCCTTACTTCATTGTTATGCAACACTTCCAAACAGCTTTTTAACATTGCAAGCATGCTGGCCCACTCATGCTGTATTGTTTTGTTCTGGAGTGATCGAAACGTGCTCTGATTTTCTGCGCTCCGGCGAATATTAGCGTGTATTATTCAAGACCAACAAAATAAAACCAATTCTTGTTTAATGCTAATGGAATGCATTAATGCGCCGCCGGTAAGCATCGCGGGTAACAAGGACGTAGCAAGTGCGCAGAAACGGAAAGATGTCACTGGCTTAAAAGCGATTGTCGCCACTTGTCATAGCAAGAAAACGTGCCCAAAGAAAGTGAAACGGAAGCAAAGCACGGAGAAGAGTCCTTTCAGGCCGCAAAACCCCTGTCTGGCCCGAACATCTAGAAAGGCCGTTATTTGTGCTAATAAAGCGGACTTTAAGTTCTGTCCGACGCGTTATTAGTGCTCATGCATCAAATCGGCACCATATCTGTCTAAGATCAGTGAGCCTAAAAATTCGAAACCCTACTGCGGAGTTATCCTTTGGGCATTAATTGGTGCTGAAAGTAAAAAGCTTTGGGCATATACAGTCATCATTAGTCATATCACCGTTCTGGTTTCCTTCGTTACATATTGCGCAAGCGGGTGAGCAAACTTATTATTGAGACATATGATTCTTGGCCGGCATGCGTTTAGCAGCTTAGATTGACCAACTGTCTAACTAGTCTTGGACCAGCCAACGAAAGAACTTCTGAACTATGGCCTAATTTCTCGCACAGCACTGCCCTTCGAAGCCTTTTCAGTTGCCTCCAAGTAATACATCAGTGGGGAGACCTCCTAGTACATGCTTCCAGGTAGAAGCGGCGGAGGCGGGGAGTGGTGAAGTGCCGGGGCACCTCCTCTTTTGGGTTTCATAAACTCGGGGGCGTAGGAGAATCCGCAGTCGACGTGCGTGGCTGTCTTTCAGCGCCGAGCCTTCATTAACGTCCTCTTCAAACGGGCACTCGGCACGGCCCGGGCAAAAAGGACTCGGGCTTCGCTCGCTCGGTTTACAGTTAGCGAGCACTGAACGCGAATTTAGAGGTTCTCGGCCGAGTATTCAAGTCGGCACTGTCATTAGGGCGGTCCGTATACCAAAAAGAAAAGAAGAACACGCAAGCGCCGTTGCTGCTGCCGCGCGCCCCGCTCACCTCCGGACGAGGTGTGGCAAAGGCGCCGGTGTAGTGCCTACAACTGCTTACTGTGAGTACGCGTACACAAAAGAATATTCTCCAAATGTCTCCTGTCATAACCGAACAGACAGTTCGCACGTCATCCAGCTTTTAATAAGGCACGTGCGACGAACAACATACGAGACTCAACATTACGAGGCTATTCCTTAACTGGTAAGCACGCAATGTGAACGTACAGATGCACCCGGCGGCAAAATAAGCCGGGGCACGCGAGCGCGTGGCAAAATGTGTCGCCGCACCATTTGACGTCACACATGTGTCAAGACACCGATATGCGGGTGCGCGTACAATCCCTGTATACTACCGTGTCCTTTCCTTGGCTTCAAGCTGCAAAGCGATAGCACTGATCGCTTTACGCTAGGGTTCAGGTTTTATGCTCAACCACTTTCCGCTGGCACACACTTCGGCGGCGGATGGCGAGAGTGAAGCGTGCTTTGCTCTATCTGCCTGGCTCTGACAAAGGATGCGTTGCAACAATATCAGGTGCGGAGTACCTTAGGACCGCACAATGTCCGTCGGCGTCCGTGCGCATAACATTTTACAATCGCAAAAAATTACACAGGCCCCGGCAGGATTCGAGCCTAGGTCTGGTAGACCAGACAAAGTTAGTGTCAGTCGTCTTACCCATTCCGATACGACCGCTAGTTAGTACCCGAGAGTCAAACGGCTTACTCCCTCCCCTGTAACGGTGCGGAGTACCTTATGACCTCCCAATGTCCGTCCGCGTCCATCAGTGCGCACACCACCATCAAGCGAAAATCAAGTGAAGTTCGATTTGAGCCGTGAGTTACAGTTTCATTTAGGGAATAATCAAGGTGCAACTCACTGCTAAAATCTAATGACGGTCGGGGCGCAAATCGGAGGTCACTCGGGGCGCAACTTGGATGTCATTTCGAGTCCCCGTGCTCCGCACCCTCGCCATCATCCACGGAGTGGAGATGCTGACATTTTTTTATATCTTTGTTCTACGTGCGATACCATTTTTTTTCACTGTCTAAACGCGAAAATATTGGTCTGTGTCTGCTTCAATGAATTCAAGGCGTATTGCTACCCGTAATTTAATTTTGTTCTTTTTTGTAAAACCCCCGACCGCGCCGATCTCCGCTTGCGATTTTTCCCGTCAATACCTGTTTTAATACGTGTGCAAGGTGTTCTGTCATTACACTGTATTCAAATAAACTATTTCTCGCCTCAATTCCTTCCCGTATTGGTGCGCTCATTTTTAGTGACCAACCAACTGCATGTTTTAGGCAAAAAATACAAATACGCCATGGAATATACGTAGGATTGTTCGTTTTCAGGTTTTATATGTTTTAAAAAATCGCGGAGTAGAAAGTGGATGCATTTTTTCAAACTTATAATCGGGAAGAAATCGGGTCTTTTTGTAAAACCATTCCGAAATTCGGGTTTTTTCGGGTTAAATCTAGAGATGTACTAAAAGTAATACGCTAAGTTTATTTTATCAGAAGGTATAAAGAGCTTCTTAACTTTAACGCATTACAATTGGTGTTTGTTTCAAGCTTGTAATCGGGGGGACGTCAAGTTTTGCTAGCAAATACTCTATCAAATTCGGAGTTTGTTCGAAAATCAATCAATAATGATGCCAGTAAAGAGCATTGATAGCCTCCAGGAAATTCAGACATTTTATTCGCGAAAAGCTGGCCATCGATTGTTTACACATCCTTATTTACATAAAGTATCATGTTCACGCGCAGCATGTCGGTCTCCATTCGAGACCTGTCCGATCGTAGAACGTATCTCAGCCAGGAGAAAGTCCTCTCGACATCACAGCTTCTTTTAGCTAGGCACAACAATGTAACGGCCGCGTTTGCCAGCCACTAGGGTAGCGAGCAGTAGAGTCATGCCAATGCTCAATGAGTTCAAGAGCTGTGTTTGTGGAGCTTGCTTTCAGCAAGTGCTGGTTGAGGACGGCGGAACGTCAGCGCCCGATTATGCAGATCGGTACTTTGAAAAGGTCCATTCGGGGAGAAATCAGGTTTAACTCGATTCTCCTGAAACATATTCGGAGTGTAAAAATTGGGTGAAATCGGGTTTTACATGAAAACGAACCGCCATAAATATATGTTTTACAACTTCGGCCCCGAGACGGCCAAGATATGACCTGTGGAATCGGAACAGAGCGAGCAACGCACACGTCACTCTAGCCGTCCACAGCCGAAGCGTGTGCGAGCGAGGCATGTTAGCGAACAAAGTGATCCGTATCGCGAGACGCTGAATGTGATCAACGTAGCCGCTCGAAGTGAAGGAAAATACAGGATAGCTGCAGCGTAGTTGGACGCGCACGCGCGCAACGATGCCTCGACACCAGAAGTGCAACGTCAGATGGCGCGGCGAGCATTTTGCCACGCGCTCGCGTGCCCTGGCTTACTTTGCCGTCGGCTGTACGCACGTGTATACAACGCCCCCGGGAAACCAGAGTTCCCAAGAACATATTCGAATAAAAGTGACTTGGACACGTAGTGTAGTGAGGTGTTGGGTAACCCTTAAAAACGGCCATTTGGTAGCGACATGTAGTTACGTTTCGCTACGGTTGCATGTGGCTGGGGTGATGGAGGAGTCGAAGGAGATCAGACGATGAGGGGCACCGCAGAGCGGGAAATAACTTATTTTAATCGCTCTTACTGATATTTCAATCTATAAAATGGCATCTACAGAGGATTGTTATACTCCGTGGAGTTCGCAATAGCCAGTTTGATAGCATGATTTGGATCAATTCTTAAGTAGCCTTTCCTAAACCCAGCCCGTTCCCTCAGTTATAAATCTAGGGGGTCACTTATGCGGTTAACTGCTATTTTGGTAAGCAGCTTTTATATAACATAGATCAGGCTGGTAGGTTGGTAATTGATAAGCTCTTTGGCATTCCCTTTCCTTTGAATAGCAATTATTTTGGCGGTTGTCCAGGCCAGTGGTACCTTCAATGTCCGGAGGCATTCTGAAAGTGATTTTGCTAGCTTTCCTAGCTCAACATCACCAGAACCTTTTAGTAAATGCGAGGCTATTCCGTCTTCACCTGCTGTTTTGCCTCTCTTCACGCCCTTGAGAGCCTTTTTACCTTGTCTTTTGCTAATGCTGCAGGCTATCTAGCCAAGCTAGTTCGCGCAGTACTGCATCCTCGTCTAATGTTGCTACGGTGTAAACCTGAACAGAACCTGCATAGAACATTTCCTTAGTACAATTCTTCATGCTGTTGAGCCTACTGTTTTTAGTGTGTGCACCTGCCGAACTTCGATTTAGTGAGATAAAAACAGGAGATCCTAATTACTGCTTCCAAACGGTCATCTAGAAGATAAAAGACTTTCCAACGGAACTTATACAAGAAGGCTTCCTGTAAGATTTTCTGGGCAGCGTATATAACAAGGGGATTCGGGTGACAGCAAACGCTCTCCAGGAGCCAAGGCACGAGGCGGAGAGGCAGGCAACGATGAGGGGGTAAAGGATGGGGCGCAGAAGAAGCTCAGAAACTGACGCGCCTCGCAGTGAAGTTAAATGACCGCAAGTCACGCTTGGGAAAGCGGTGGCCGCGATTTTGATGCGCTGTGCTACAGCTTCTCCGTGAGAATAGCGACGAAGCCAAGAGGGAGAAAAGAAAATGTACAACAGCGAAACAAAAAGGAAACTAAAAACAGAAACGAAAAAAAAAGAGAAAACACGGGAATATTAGGCGAGCGACTGAAGAGGGGTACATTTTATTCCAGAGAACCGAGAAAGAGGCGCGGGGGGAGGATGGAGTCCAGAAAGAGAGAAACAAAAAGTCCGATGTGTGGCAGTTCGGCGTGGCGGAGGATAGGAATAAAGCGAAATAAACAGGCCAGGAGATCACGGAGAGGAGGAGCCAGCGTCGGAGTAGCAGCGGTGATGCTCTTTGCGTGTCTTCGCAGCGGGCGCTGGCGGAACAATTTGGTGCGAACGCTCACGCTCCAGTTGCTGCCGGACGGATGATTAGATCGGCTGAGACCCCCCTCTCCCACCTCCTCCACCGACAACCTCTATTACCACACTGAAAAAAAGAAACTTCGGGAAATAAGAAGGCGCGCTGAAAAGGCGCCAGAAGCACGTTCATTCACGTAACGATGAAAGGCGGAGACAGTATGGACTAAAGCAAAATCTAGACGCGCTGCCATGGCGCTGTGTAGCGGTAAACGCCGAGAAAAAAAAGGCCGCGATGAGATTGCTGTACGTTTTCGTCCTTTTTTGTTCAAAAGCAGATAACAGTTTAAAAAAAGGTATTCTTTTTGGAGGAAATGCGACATTTTCTTGTTCGCCTGGTAGCCAGATAAGAAAAATTGGCGTCCAAGAAGATGAAATGCGCTGTCTCCGGAGGCGCACAAGAAGCGCTGATTAATCACGACTTGTGGAGGGCAGTCCAGGGAATGTGCGCACGCCCCGTGCCAAACCACCAGCGGGCTACCGTGGCGGAAGGAACGCTCAACAGCGGGCGACGTCAGTCTAAGGGTGACACGCCAGGTGCATTATTAATGGCCAGTAGCTTTCCTGCAGCTGGCAGTGGCGTCAGAACGGTCGATGGATAGACCTGCCCAGGCTTCGCTGCGTATCGCGCAGTATGCCGGCTCCCCCGGTCCGCTTGCACAAAGCGAGTCTCGTTTGGCAACGAGGAAGAGCGACGAAACACGGGCTAAAAAAAGATTACAATTCCTGCTGCACGCGTTGAAATTCGGCTGCACGAGTGCATAAAACCGCTCGTTCAGCACTCTCGTAATTGCGAATCAATCAATCAATCAATCAATCAATCAATCAATCAATCAATCAATCAATCAATCAATCAATCAATCAATCAATCAATCAATCAATCATTCAATCGTTCAATCGTTCAATCGTTCAATCAATCGTTCAATCAATCAATCAATCAATCAATCAATCAATCAATCAATCAATCAATCAATCAATCAATCAATCGTTCAATCAATCGCTTTTCATTTCAGACTCAGGAAAAACCTTGATTTTTTCCCATCCTTGCGGTAACCCGCCGCGGTGGCTCAGTGGCTAAGGCGTTGCGCTGCTGAGCACGAGGGCGCGGGTTCGATTCCCGGCCGCGGCGGCCGCTTTTCTGATGGAGGCGAAAAGTAAAAACGCCCGTGTGTACGAGATTTCGGCGGACGTTAAACATCCCCAGGTGGTCAAAATTAATCCGGAGCCCTCCACTACGGCGCGCCTCATCGCCTGCGTTGCGTCGGCGCGTTAAACCCCCACAATCAATCAATCCTTGCGGTAATTGCAAAACGAAATAAACGTATTGCCTTGAATGAAGTATGCGTCTAAACATGTCATGCATCTGTTGCACCGATGTACAGGGATGGCAAATCGGTGCTTGCAAGATAAGAAATTCCACGAATAACATGAACAGACTTATGATTCAGCTTGACAATGCTACCTGCGCAGTGAGCTGCATCACGCAATGCAAAACATCATGCCTGCACTCGCAAAAGATTAACCTCAGACCCAATTTTTCGGGTCCATTTATATGGCTGGTCTCTTCATTGTCCTACATTGTCTATTTTATGGCAGTTTTTTGTCATGCAAACGCATTGCGGGAAACAGGCCCGTTTCAGGTAGAATGTAAGGTGTAAAGAGGGCTAGCCCACAATCTGCACAAAGCTTTTTTTTTTTCTCGTCCACTCATCAGCACGTACACCACCCGCCGACTGGATCCTAGCAGCGGCTGTGATCCTAGCAAGTGAAGGGCTGGGGTGAAGGGGGGGGGGGGGGGGGGGGAGGGCAAGTGCGACGCACGTACTTCAGAGCGAAGCAGTCACAGTCCCTTGGCACCGCGGAGCAATCGGTGATCACCCGAGTTTCACCCTTCCGGGGTGACCTCGTGGCAACACACGGCACTGACGCGGTCAACAGTGTGCCGGCATTACTTATATAACTGGCGAGCGGTGTGTAGGCCGTATGCTGGTTAGAAGATGATCATCACCTGCTATCATCAGAAAAAGAAAAAAACTTCTTGGAGCGACACCACGCCTCCGAGAATCCTTTGGCGCCGAGTGAAAGCTTTTCATGCCGGTGATAAAATCGAAGCCGTGAGCGACACTCGTGAGTACCGCAAGGAGGGAAATGACCTGTCCGACGAAAGCAGCCTCACTTGTGCTTTCCAGGCCAGGAAGAATCAGGAATCAATAAAAACAAGGAGAAAGATGGGAGACAGCGTGACAACGTATGGAGTAAGACACGCCAGGAATTGCAAAAGGTCAGTGATGCGGGAAAGGAGAGCAGCGGGCAGAACACTTTTAGTGAAGGCATGTACAGTCGACTCTAGGTGCTGGCATACCGGGCTCACCTGCCCCGAGAGACGGGAGTGATAACTTTGGCGCGAAGAGGCAATGCGCGTCTGGCAAAATTGCACTGAAAGCTGAGGGATTATCGTCGAGAAATTGTCCGGTGAAGAGCTTCGAAGTAGGACATACAAAGTGGAGCATATAGAAACTAAGGTGTGCAGGCTCACCGGGAGAAAATATTTCCACTAGCTCTTTCGGCCGTACTGGGAGCACGTCAACATCTGGGGTCAGTTTTGAAGGCTAACCAGGGTGTTGAAAGCATGCGCGTAGTAGGATGTTTGAGTCTCGTGATAGCTGTTGTGTTTGGCGGATGATCATGCAAGAAAGTTCGGACGCTGATTAAGAGGAAGAACGAAGTCAAAAGACGAGTAAGCTGAACATCCGAACTGAGTGCTGCCTGCGTCGAGTGGATGTGCAGGGCAGTAGTCAAGACGTCAAGGTCTGGGATTTCAAGGCCTCCGTCATCCCTTGGCAGCTTTACCACTTCCGGCTCAACCTCGTCCGCTTTCCTGCTCCACGGGAAAGGAAAATCTCCGCTAAGCTTCTACCTTTCAGCTACGTGAAGTGGACGTCCTGATACCGACGTTAGCAAAGTTGTTGAGCAACAGCTGTTAGCCTGGGCAGTTATTACGAGCTCGAGGTGGCCGAACTTGGTCATTCACTCATCTAAATTCCCGAGCGCTCCTGTCCGCTTAGATGCCGACGCTCCATCTCGGTTAAGTGAAGACGCTGAAATCTCAACTTCGCGGATAGCCTGAATGTCATGCATGGAAACCACACTGAAGAGGTGATCATGTAAATAGAGAACGGAGCTCTTTTGGCGCTTCAGACTGGCCCCGCTGGCCCTGCAGTGCTTACTCAAGACAGGGTTGATCCCCGCCAGGCCGTCAGCATGGGAAAAATGCAGAACAAGGCTCGACCCGCCTGGCTTGCGGAAGCCGGTAAAACGATGCTTATGAAGGCAGCCTTTATCCACACTCCATTGCCAGAGCATAAGGGACGGGCTACAATGCAAAGTTTTGGCGAACCCTACGCTCGATGTGGAACTGTGGCGAAATGCACCCATTTACAACAGCTGCCTTCGGTATACTATACAGGACTCGGACTTAATCAACAAAGTCCCCTCCTAAACACGCCAGCTCCAGCGACATAGAGGTTCGCGGGGAAGATCCTATCAAAGGACTGTTGCTTATCAGAGTAACAGACCAGACCGTTTTGTACACGTTGACGCCCAGAGGTCGTTGAGCGGAAGCCCAGGACATTGGACTGCAAGATCCGGACTAAAACACAACCGACAAGACCCAATCACCTCAGCTAGAACACGCGTTAATCGATGAGCCAATGCTTTCGTTTTAAGCTCATAATCAGCGTTCAGAAGAGTAATTTGACGCCAGGCTGTCAGGTCAGACAACCGAATCCTGCCTTTGCAGAGCATAGGGTTTAGACATTTCGTCATAGAGGCTGAGAGAACCCTCGTGCTCAAGAACCTGCTCACAAGGTCAGTGAAAAAAAAAAAAAAAAACACCCAGAAATCCCGAAAACTCTGTATATAATTTTCGTGCAAAGCCAACCAGCGCGTACTTCGATCCCGACTACAGCTTTGGAGAGCATGTAGCCATTCCTCAGCCGAGATGGGTCCATTCCCCACTAGTGGCTCATCGACTGAAGAAACGACCGGAAAAGAAGCTACGTCTCACTCTTTACGAGAATATAGGTTTACGGAGTATGACCAAGCGAGACCTAACCGGTACTTGGATCGATTACATACATGAGAGGAGGGATCCAGTACTGAGGACAGAATGACTTGTTTTTTAACAATGACTCCGCAGCAGATGCCTGACACACCAGGTTTCCACCTGCCAATGCTTAGCCCTGCCCACTGCCCTCAGCCATACCCCTCCATTTCAGGGGCACCCACTGCTTCTTACGAAAAAAGGCTAGGCCGCAGTGACACTAGGGTCATGAATAGTGAAGCGGAGAGCCTAATAATGACGTCAGAGGTCGCCTGATGCTACTGTACCTCTTGCTTAGTTATGCGTAAACTGGCATGCTGAAACCACGCATACACACTGTTCTCGTTATACTTATATGTCTTGTGCTAGTTATATGTCTTGTGCGTGTTCATGGAATGTAGCGATAACTGCCTAACCTCACCTACAGTTTGCAGAAACTCTAGGAGACTAGGGTTTAGGTGTCCCTGGCCATTCCCCCGTGGGGCTTGTTGTGAGTCTAAAGGTCGCAGGGTAATACATTAGTGATTTCTCAAAGAAATGCTACCTTGCTTGTATCCAGAGAATGCGTGAGGGACGAAGAAGCGTAAATACGATCCACACGACTACATGGCTCCTGCGCTGCCCAGGCGTCGCTGCACGGCAGGAGGCCAAACCGACTTTCGGGTAGTACTTCCGGGTAGTAAAAAGCTGCGGGGGTCCCATAGGATCCCGTGTTTACAGAAACAAAATGAGCTGGGTACTACCGATTGTTTTGCGACATGGCCTCCAGCCCAACCCTGGTGCGTCCGATCTCTTCTGGCGATCAACCTGGCACAAGGAACGAAAAAAGCTTTGCAGCGCTAAATACGTTTACAGCGCCGAGGAAACTGCTACACGGTGACGGCGCTCTGCCACTCGCAGGTTCAGCGATGGTTGCATGAAGTGTAATTTGAAGTGAGAGCTTCTTTTCTAAACCAGTACATCTGATAAAAAGGACTTTTCAAGAACGTGCCGATAAAAAGAGACGAGTAACGCAATCCGCGACGATTGCATGTAAACATCAGCGAGTCCAGCGGACCACGCAGGCTCATCTGCTGCGGTGCGCCGCGCTCTTCCGCACCTGTGCACTGATCCATGCACTTTCATTACACACTGCTCGTTTGCGCTGCCGTTACAAATACGTGGTGCAGCGCTGGCTTGCCTTCTTATTGTATCGTGCTCAGTGACAAAATGCAGTTATTGTCAGAAGCGTGAAATCTGTTTTGTTATTCCGAAAGTAGGAGCCGTAGAGCAACGTGGTCGGGAGAACTGAGTGGCAGTTCTATTTCCTTGTTTGCCCTCACTTTATTTAATTACGCTTTTTCCTCATCTATTCCGAGTTCGCACTTAATAAACTAGAACAGTGGTAGGCAACGCTTTTGAAGTGAAGGGCCGAGTTGCATGATGACAACACGGCGCTGGACCTTACGGCAAATCGGGTAGGAGGGGGAGGGGGGCTTTAAATGCAAAGAGAAGTAGTTTTGCGAATTGCCGATAATATTTGACAATAATTGCGACGTAACATAATGTTTACGTAACATAACAATCTGGCTGAGTGTGAATGTGGGGGACAATGCAACTGTAAGCAATTAATTGTCCCTTCTTGGCTCCCGTCTAACCCAATTTGTGGTAGACACTGGGGTGTCCTCCGCCTTCAGATAGTTAGTGGTAGGGGGACGGGTGGGGCTTCTGACGACGTGCTGGGGGCCGCAGAATACTTCCCCACGGGCTGCATGCTCCCGCGGGTCGTGTGTTGTTGACCCCTGCGGTAGAAGATAACGAGCACAGTTAGTGACGATCGTATGTAAATATTTGGGCCGCGCACTGTGTATGTGGCTGTGTTATGTTACGTAGTACAAATCTAAGCAGGCAACCTACGTGCGAGTTGGTGCTTGTTTCGCCTCCTTTAATTGCGCTGAATTTGTTTATTTGACGCTATTGCTTGACCTTCAACTAGTAGTATACATACACCCTGCCGTTCGTAAACTGTGCGGCGTAAAATCTTGCGTGAAAAATCATTTAGTTCGCAAAAATATAACACAAAATTTCTACTCCTTTTTAAGGCGGTGCCGGGCCGGTGGTGTCAGCTGAGCCGGCTGCGCTTCTCCCGTCCGCTTGCATGCTCCCGTCGAAGCGACCTCAGGCTATAGGAGAGCAACATTCTGTGTTCTATGCTACTTGCGAACTGTTCATTTGTCGACCGTACGCAAGAAGAAAGAACGATAATTATCGTCAGGAAGTTAGACCACCCGACAAGGCGATACTGACGCACGTCGCGACGATCGCGGCAGCTCGCTGATAAGAAAGCCGATAAATCGGCTTGTTTTAGCGGAAATTATTTGGTCTAGCCTCTGCAACTACTTTGAGGACTATTTTATTCAGCTTACTGTCATGTACATGCACCAAAACGCGATTAAATAAAGTACAACGAAGTTTTTTCTGGCTTGTAATTGAAAACACATGGAGGGCGGCGCGGGTCATCTGCTTCCATACTACCCACACGCGGTGGGCACGAGGGGGCGCTGCATGTCGTTAAAACTTTAGCGAAGGAGCCCTATGCACGCTCCGTATCTTTTAGAAGAAGACAACCCTACCCTGCTGAAGAAGTGGCCATAACCTGATTGTGAGGTTTTGTTAGCTTAGCAAAGCCGGAGTTTATGGTTGGGTTTCCAGAGCGAAAGGGACTCATGCCGAGACAAATGGGGGAGCAGGGATCTCTAAAATAATTAGATTACATGGCAAGGTTATAAGATACACAACCAAAAATTGGCCCAACTTCTTAAATCGTCCCAGTTATCTGCATTTTCTGGCTTTCCAAACGCCCCCCCCCCCCCCCCCCCCCCCAACTACCAACAAAGAGTTCTTGCGATTGAGGTCGCCCGTGGATGCTGTCCATGCCGCCAGGAACCACTGGCCAGCTAGTTTAACAGCAAGGCGGGCCGAATCAGGTGACGACGACCCGGTGAGGCTGGTTTAGAACACCCAACAGAAGGAGTCGCCGTCAAGGGAATGAACTACGCGAGCGTGGAGGAAAAGAAGAAAAGAAGCACGCTCGTGGGTGTGGTGTTCAAGAGAGAACAAATGGGAGCTGGTGGGCCGGCAGCAAGGGAAACGCAGCAGGGCAAATTGGCGCACAATGGCGCAATTGGCGCAGCAGTCCCACCCCTGTACAGTAAGCAGACATGACAACGTCAACACTGTTTAGGCAGCAATCATAGAACACAGCAGAGACCCCGGTCAGACGCAACGGCTCGTCGCGGGCCTTCGACAACCCGGACGGAACAAGCAACAGAGATCTGTTGAGAGCTGCCAGTTTTAGTCGCCGACTGGCGCGTAGCTGCGTTAACACCAGCCTGTGCTTCGACACCTCGGCAGCACTAAGCAGAGATCGGTGCCAACAGGAACTAGTGCTTCCGTTTTCGGGCGGCGCGTAAGCATCGCCTATACAAGGAGGCCTGACAGGATCTGATTTACTCAACCAGCTAAACTCCTAGCGGATGGAGTTTCTCCAGTAGCGTCGAGATACCAACGCGGGTTACTACGTGGCAACCGACGTTGACACCGGCCGTTCCCATGTCCAGATAAGGCATTTGTACCTTGTGCTTGCCGTGCGGCAGACAAAGGCCCGTGCCGGACAATGGCCAGTTCAAAGTATTTACCCTTCCTAACGCGTGTTTATACAGGGTGTCCCTGCTACCATGCACCAAGATTTTTAAAAAGAGCAATGGCGTTACTCGAAGAAAACTTAGTGCATAATATTTCCAGTGCAGTGTAGTAGCAGCCAGTACTTTTTGCGTTAAATGACATTCAACTCATTAATTACAATTAATGATCTAACTCGAGAAGTACTGTCCCAATCGCTAATGTATCAATGAGGCCCTTGTTGGTACAGACGGGGGGCATCTAACTGCGGCATTTTCAGCGACGAACTAATTGTGTACTGATTTATTCTCATTGATAAATACCCCCCCCCCCCCCGAAATATGAAAAATACCGCGTGATGGCGCTCCCGCCCGCTTCATAAAGCAGCGTCCTCAAGTGAGGTGATTGAAAGCAACTGCTTTGCCTGTTACACGCCCGAAGAGACAGCGCATCACCTTGATTATGACATGCATGGAAGGAGCAGCAACAGCAAGTTTTACGGGGAGCGTGTGGCAGATGAGGCACAAAGTCGGGCGCGAGTTGTTCTTTCTTTCTTTTTTATTTCATTATGGCTAGCTCAGAGGCAGCCTTTTCGAAGGCACTGATTTATGATGCTGGCGGCAGCGCCATCACGTGGTATTTTTCACATTTCGCAGGGTTTATTTATCACTCAGAATAAATGAGTACGCAATTAGTTCGTCGCTGAAAATACCGCAGTTAGATGCCCCTCGTGGGTACCTACAAGTGCCTCCTACACGCTAAAATACCTACTTTAGGGATTGGTACAGTACTTCTCGAGTTAGATAATTAATTATAATTAATAATTCGAATATAATCAACGAAAAAATGGCTGGCCGCTACACCACTGCCCTGGAAACATTGTGCACTAGGTATTCTTCGACTAACGCCATTGCTCTTTTTTTTTTTTAAATCTTGGTGCATGATAGCTTGGACACCCTGTAGCGGAGATTCTCAGTTCTGTATGTTTACAGCGAGCCTGTTAGGACTAGGGTTTTGTGCATTTTAAAGCAAGAGCCTTACATATCTTTGTTTCCTGGGACGTTGTCAGGTACAGAATTTTGTAGAGAAAATCAGCAGTGCAGAAAATTGGAACGGGGCCTGGAAGTGCGCGGCTGGAAAGGGAAGCAGCGATCGAAGAACATTCTGGACGCACTTGTATTCGCTGTGGGTGACGACGCACCGGGCCCTAATCGCGGGCGGGGATGACTAAAAACGTACGCCACGGCAGAAGAGGCTACAGCAACTCGAAATTCCACTCGTCGTAACCGCTGTCCGGAGGATACGGCTGTTATGGATAAAGCTGCGGCAACGGCCCGAGGAGAGCAGCGTGAATGTTCGACAGAGAGTTCAACAGCTGGTCAACAGGAGGTACAACTAGGCTTTAGCCTTCCCATCCTTAGTTCTAAGAATCCACGTAGTTTTTGCTCTGCGAAGCCGGAAAAAGTTGGCTTTGCGGTAAAGCCAACGTTATCGCGAATGCTCAGCGGAAGACGGCAGTAACTCTTGTTTTACAAACCTTTCTCAGAAACAATTACACGGCAATCGGCAATGTAATCATTTCATGAATAATTCAAAGAAAGCTAAGGTGAGCTTTAGTTCAACTAAGTCCCCAAAAAATTAAAGAGGATTAGAAATAAGAATATAAATTAGCACCAGTTCCGCTTTTGCCGGAGACCCGATGTTGGTAGTAAGACAAAGTTTCTCTTTCCCGTTCTTAATAAGACCGTTTTCCACCGACTCATGCCGGTGGTGGAGCATTATGACGGTGTTTAAAATCATCATCACCATCACATAAGTGAGGCAAGGAATGACTGTCGACAACCTACAAGTGTATGAGGAGATGCACACGCGACTTCTGTCGTCGACAGGTTCTTATGACCGCTCAGGCTGAGACTCTCTGGGAAGCAAGCGAAATGTCAGGGTTTTTTTTATGAGTTCCACTCCCGCGACCGTGGAGCCCAGATTTCACCGCGATGAGAGCGTTCTCCTTAAGCACGAGCCAAGACCAAACACCTATCAGTCATCCAAGCAGAAAAGACAACTCAGAGCTTACGAATCAAATGGACATAGAGCAAAAAAACGAGTAATGACTACTTCTTCAAAAAAAAAAAGGTTTTAACTCCGTCTTCTCGGGAGTACAGCTCTCACAGAGAGGACCGCAAGATACTTTAAAAAATGGAAACTGACACCAGAGCTATGCAGACTATTCTAGAGACCCAGGGCGTATACGCTAGTACCTCCTGCTTCCATGGGTCTCAAAGGGGCATTTCCCTGCGCGCGTAAAAAGCCACTTCCGAGCGGATTTCATTTTAGGACACCTTCGATATAAATTTGACCATAGCAGTCTTTAGACAAACGCCCTCTGGGCCCGCAACTTGGGGCCATAAATAACAGCTTCCCCTTACCAACCAACGGGCTAACAGCCGGTGAAACGAGACCAAACTATCACAGCTGCTCGCATCCTCACCGGACAAGCAAGCACCGAAGGTGACTTAATTGCCAATGTTAAGGTCAGTGTCTTATAACCTGATACGGCCAAGTTTAATGTCTCAGCGTGGACTGGTAACTAGACCGAATTCATTATAACGGCAAACCCATACCAGTCTTCAGCCTAATAAAGCATGTGAAAGACTGAATTCTCGCAGTGACTGTTAGCGCATACAGGTCCACACATTTGCGAACCCCTAACGTTAATATGAGCCTCACCGATTACCCAAAACACCTGCTGATGGCTTACCCTTCAGCAGGTAGCTGACCTTCAGCAAGTAGGTGACCTCATGACAGCAACCTCCGCCAACCTTTCCCGATACTAAGTGATCTTGTCCCTAGGACACAAATGACTGTTCGCTAATGAGCGCGCGTGATCCTGCACGCACCTGCGTACAGGGACACAGTTGTCAGAATAAAGGATCAGCCAGCACCTGCTATTCCGAGCGCAACCTGTGACACACAAAACAAATCAGAGCACGTAGTCGTGATTGTGTGTAGTATCAGCGTAATTGATGTTGTCCCGGTATGGGAAGCAGTGTGAAGCCTTCGCTGCACAACAAATATTTCCACATAGGAGAGAAGTCGCTTTCCCCGTCCGGGGTAAATAAAATGATTGTCGATAGGCCGTAATCACATTGCTGGAACTCGAAGCAGCCAAAATACAAATAAAAATGGCATTACAAAACTAGCGACAAACGTGCTTTGAATAGCAATTAAACAATACTTTACTTCCGAGACTATTGAAAGTAGCTCAGTCCAAATGAGTAAAAGAACAAAAAGCAGGATTGTTTCTAAGTTGCGATCCAGCATCGTCTTGAATTAATTAGCGTAATGAAGCTTGGAAGGAAAGCAGTTTCATCCCTAAAGACAAACATGGAGCTTTCCGTTCCACGGCAGCTTTGTAATGGGACTAGAATGGCTTAGTAGCAGCGCTTCTATGTCATTTGTATTAGGCATTTATGACACTTGCTGAGAGAAACCTTCCCACGATTATATTGCCATCTGAGCAGCCCAATCTAATATAGCTTCTTTCGAGATAGCTCCGACAAAACACCACTTGGAGCCGTGTTCTTTTATCATATTCCTCCCCTAAAAGCCCGTGTACTGACAGCAGATGGGAATTCCTAATCGTTAGCAACTCCACAGGTAACGGAACGATTACGACAAGTCATTGCAACGCGGTTTGACGATAGAGTCGCATTAGCGGCCAATCGCAGTATAATTTTTTCTTTGCGATATCTACATTAACTTAAGAGCTGCAGAGCATTCGCGAGAAAGAAGGCTTTTCCGGACAGAATATTCTGCTGACGGACCACGACAAAAAAAAAAAAAATGTTCCCCAAAGTGAGCGATATCCAGGCTCGCTGATAACCACCCAGAACCTAACACACAAATTCCTACACCAGCCAGGATTTGTGTAATACTTTCACTATTAGCACATATCCAAAGATGGAGCACACCTCTGTCCTGCGAACCCACTCGCGCGTTAACCATTTCCCTCCGCGACACCATACTATTCACAGAGTGATTGCTTTATCCAGGGGATAAATACCAGCGCAAGCTCGCCAACCTCATGGAGATACGGCCCATGTAAGTGCCATGGACTAAAGATTCCGGTTTATTCAAGGAATCTTTTAGCTCCCATCTCAGCGGCTGAATTTGAGTTTGACAGTGTCACAGGTGACGTCTAGAGAGCCAGCCTCAAATAGGCACCGCGAAAAATGGGGGTCAACAGCGACGTTCTTTTTAATCCCCAAAGATATTCGCGTACTTGGAATGCCCACATTGCGGCACTGTAACCGCGAAGGGGCACATACGAGAGAGAGGAAAACACCTAAACAAAGCCTTGTTTTTAAACGGGGTAAACGTCGAAGAACAGGTAGGCAAGGGACAGCGAGCCCCGAAAGCGCCAAACATGAAGGTTTGCACGCAGGCTCATTGCGATGCACGAGCCTTCAGCCTTCGCGACCTGCCACTCTCTCTATCTGCGCGGCATCCTCGGGAAGAAGGGCCCGAGCCGTGAAGCACTGCACGAAAGCAGTATCGATCGCCCCGTCGGCCGAGTGACGAATGAAGCGTCGATTGAAAAAAAGGAAGCCATCACGGGATAAGCGCTCGACGCCGTCATCTATGGCGCGGAGAAACAAAAGACAGATCGACTCGCAGTGCACTTACGCCTGCCGAGAGGGGCCCAGACGAATGGAAGCACGTGCGGCTCGAGGGAACCCCACTGTACGCGTCTTGAGCCTATACGGACTATTCAGACAGTGAAAGGACTTACTTCCGGTGTGATTGAAATATGATCCGAGCATTGTATGCCGCGTAGATTTCGCCGTGTTACCTTTTATATACCTTTTCACCCCTGCGCAAAGGATTGCTCGTCCATTTGCCTTTCTACAGCCCCCATTTCCGCTCCTTTTTTCCCTTTTGAGAATACCGCTGCCGTTCTTCTACGTTTCCCAAAGCACTTGCGTTTTGTTCGCCGTTGTCCTCACCTGCATATATATACGCACACGGCCAGGCGTCTACGGAGCCGCACATCGTCAATCACAAGGCTGTTCGCGCAAGATACCTCGTGCCGACCGTTCGCATTGGGTGCAGCATAAGTAGGCCTTCCGCAACCCCTCGCTTTCTTTAGACGTTTAGTTTCTCCGTATTATACTGTATATATCGAGAACGCAGGCTGAAGTTTGACCGCTTGTAAGAAAAGATGAAAGGATGTGATAGCGGTGTGTGCGCGCGTGTGTGGGTGTGTGTCTGTGTGCGCGTGCGCGTGCGTGCGTCTGTGTGCGTGCGTGCAAGTGTGCGCGCGCGTGTGTCTGTGCGTGCGTGCAAGTGTGTGCGTGCGTGCGTGTGTGTGCGTGTGTTTGCGTGTGTGTGTGTGTGTCTGTGCGTGCGTGCGTGTGCGCGCGCGCGTGTGTGTCTGTGCGTGCGTGTGTGTATGTGTGTGCGTGCGTGTGTGTGTGTGTGTGTGTGTGTGTGTGTGTGTGTGTGTGTGTGTGTGTGTGTGTGTGTCACCTGAAATAATATCTTCTGCGAAAAAATGACTTCTTCAGGCTGAAACCTTTCACGTAGAAACATTTCTCACGTTAATTACCTGGGGAAATGACAAGAGATATAATTACGCTCTTGCATATAAGGGACTCCATGTTTGGCTTTCTACTCTATATAACAAATTAACACTGCACATTATTGGAAAGGAGGAGGAGCAGGAAGAAACGTTTATTGAGCAAGCGACAGGTCTGAGTCGTCACTCGTGGCGGCGAGGCCTCGTTCGTACTGAAAACCTTGGGCTGCGGCAGCGACCAATGGCCGGGAAACGAAGTTGAGCTGATTCTCCTGGCAGCAGACAGTCAGCCGGCCGTGCAAGTGATCCGGAAAAGGGTTGAGGATAAGAGAGAGATGAAGTGTTAGTGGGTTTCCGCAGCATGTGGTAGAGCGTGCATAGCGAGGAGCAGATTTTGCGCGTTGAATAATGGCGCGGGGAACAAGGGCGGCAGGGCGATGAAATGGGCCCCACTAAATAGCCCTGGTAAGATGTACACTCAAAACACTTCTGTGGGTCGTTTTCGCTGCAGTACGCCTGACTGACCAATTCCTGTGCCCAAGGGGACAATTTCAGAGAATAGCGAGGCTCCACATACTATTTGGCTCAAGAATTTTGATCGGCACTGCAACCTAGCACAATGACAAACGTCACGTTTGCACAATGTGTGCTGTAACGCGTTACAAGTAACGGCGTTATGGGGAACCATAAGTCGGCAAAACAAAGAAGTTAAACTCAATTACTTTTTTTTCGTTTACATTGCAGACACTCAAACTCCTACTCCATACACTCTTCTGCACGCAAAATTACTCGTACTCATTGAATCGTCAATTTTAGTTGTACTCAGTACATACTAATGAGTATTGTATTATATCATTCTTACACTACCCTTACTCAATCTGTACGCACTCGTACTGATGTGTGCCCAATTCATATTTACTCATTTGTAGCCGCAATCTATTCACTGTATATAGGTTCAATCTACTCGCACTCAATCTGTGTTCATTTATACTGAACTCAGCTATGCTTTCTTGCACTCATCCCCGAAGTGTTTCTACAAATTTGCACTCATACTCAACACCTTGCACTTGCGGGTTGAAACTACGTCAATGGCCTTTGTTATGTATCACGTGGGTAAAACTATAATTATAACTACTACAGTTGGTGCCATGACTCTGCTCAGCAGGGTAACTAATAAAGGTTGGAACAACTGCGGAGGGTTTTTGATGCAGTTAAGAAACGTATTATGAGCCTTACTTTTGAACATCATGAGCTGAAACATCTGTGAGTGTTCCTGTACGACTCATTCACCGAAGAAAATTCCTGAACTGCAACGAAGGGAGACCTGTCAAGACACGCTCGAGGTGAGCAGCTTCAGATGCAACCGCTAATGTCGCACGCCATCCTAGAGTTGCGGACGTTGACAACGAGCGCTTTGTAGAGAATTTGCGTGAGCCTCGCAAAAGCAGGCTGATATTCGGCCCGTGCAGCGAAACAAATCCTAACAAGAATTATTGCCAATGGCGTGATTAATGACAAAATAGGTAACAAAAATTATCTCGGTCATGGAAACACGTGAAGCTTCCAGCGCATGAAGTCGTATTCCTGCATTATGCGGGTCACTTAATTTATTTCGGCTTCGAAATAAGTAAATTAATAAATCCAAGCAAGAAAAGAAAACATTTATCAACTTAAAGTAAAAATGAAAAGTGCTGTTACGTTATTGCATTTTATATGTTCAGTGAGGCGGTGTGGGGGCATTTACGACCGACGATTCTTTTCGTCCATGCAGTTGGTACCGCTGGCAACATGTGTCTACCAGGTGTCTGTGTTGTTGGCGGTGAGCTGCTGCCCACAAAATGCTCGGAACCACCACTAGCGCTTCCTCGAGGCTTTGAAAGAAGCTTTCGCAGTGACGTCATTATGACCACACATTCGGTCTCTTATTGTCTGCGGCCGCCCGACGATCACAACGATCGTACGATTTGGTAAAACTTCGAGCGCGATTTAACAAAGACGACAGAAAGAAGACAAACACAGCGCTTGTGTTTGTCTTTTTTTTTTGTCGTCCTTGTTAAATCTCGCTTTAAATTTTACCAAATATGCACCAAATTACCCAACAGTCTGTTCTACTGATCGTACGATTGCATCTGGCTCGCCAGTGGCACGTCGTGAGCCTCCTCCGACGCGCGTACGACGCCAAAACCGGCCCTGTACGACCGTCGTAACGATAATTCGCATGCCTTAAGCGTGCTCTAGTCGTGCATGCGTCGCGCGCTTCAACCTCTTGCGTATCTGCCTCGTCTGCGCTCTCCGCAATACAATTTGCACAATGCCCCTCTTCCAATCCTCTTTGAACGACACCCCTTCAAAATTCAAGGAAAGACTGTGACTGCAACACAAACGCCCTGCAGCTTACTGCATTAATTCCCTTTTCGTCGTCATTGAGCCGCACGTCATGCTACACCGAGCTTTGTTTCGGAATTGCGGTAGAAAAAAAAACGCACCGGTTCTCTTGGCTACTGGCGTTAGCCAAATTCGCACGCAACCCGAATTAGACGGGCTCTTATCTTTTTCAACAGACGTGCAAACCCAACTAAAAAATACAAAGTACCGACAAAAAAAAAATTCCGTATATATTTACATTATTCCACCCATGAATGCAAAGACTGTTTTTTTTTTTTTATGCACGAGCAGGCGAAGCAGTGGTCCAGTTACTCGTGTGCTCTCCCTTCTGTGTCGTCCCCTTTCTTTCATTCTAAGGTGCAACTATTCCAAAGAGTATACACCAACAAGCTCCAGTTGAAGATTTATTTGTTGTAGCGAAGCGCCTACACATAAGCATTTGAGATGAGTTGGCAAATATTTGGGTTGGAATGTTGTTTCTGACGGCTCGTATTCTTTTTAATCCGAAAGCATTAAATACCCCATTAAGCAAAAATGTGGCGTCCTGCGTCGGTGTGAGCAGGGTTCAAAAATTTAGATGCCCCTTGGCGCGTTCCTCGATAGGACTGCCACTGTTACAAGACCTTCATATGCCAACTCCTCAAACCAAGGACACCAAACCCCTTCCACGTCTTTGGAATCAATCAATTTGTATCCGCCCCTTACTAAAGATATGCATCCTACTTTGCATTCACCCGCCGCGGTGGCTCAGTGGCTAAGGCGTTGTGTTCCTGAGCACGACGACGCGGGTTCGATTCCCGGCCACGGCAGGCGCTTTTCTGATGGAGGCAGAAAGGAAAAAATTACACCATCTTCCCGTGGGGAACCCTGATGAGGATGCGAAGCATCAAGGGGGTTCCGTGTGGTTTCATTGTGTTGCCGTTATGTTGAGTGATCTGGTGTTTAGTAGCGCGAGAGGGAATTCCGCGTCCGGGTCCACACCGGTGGCAAAGGCACGCTAGTACTGTTGTGTTACGGTGAGTAGTGTTGGGAAATGACGATCCCAGGGCGGTCGCCAAGGTTGTGACTCGCCTTCCTGCTCGTCACCGAAGTTGGGAATCAGCCATCCCACCGCTGCCACCGCTGTTGCGACTGGCCATCCGAGCGCAGTCACCGGTGTAGCGACGTTGCCTCGCTCCGTCCGCTATCGACGCGGCGCAGAGCAGAGCGAAGAAGTTCTCCAGCCGACGAAAACTCAAAGTAACATTTATATACAGTATGTACAGGGTAAGCAAAAGTTACATCATTCGCACAAAGGCGACAGCACCCTTTTACTCGGTGCTTCCGAAGAGACTGGTGCCGGAGAGAAGCCGCCGAGGAAAGCCGACGATGAGAGCCTCCGCGCTTCTTTTATAGCCCGGGAAGTTCGTTGTGGCCCAAGAAGTTCGAAATGCTCCAATCAGGGCTCTCGCTGCCTGAAGTTTGAATTCCGACGAATGGTAGCGAAGCGGTGAGTCAGCTGCGCCGCCAATGGGGAAAGGGAGAGCGATGCCGCCGCCGTCTCCGTGACCTCGCCTCCGGGCGTAGCGACATGCCCTTGTTTGGGTCGTTCTCCGCTGAGGGATTCAGCCGCGCCGCAGCGTTTCGAGATGCAGGAGCCGGCCGCGCTGCAGCGTTTCGAGATGCAGGATTCGGCCGCGCCGCAGCGACAAAGGGAGAGGCGTAACTCAGCCTCGCTGTCGGCGCGTCGCCTCGTGCAACGCCTTTGGGCCAGGCGCTCTGGCACAACAGCACCCCCGCCGCCAGACAATGCGCCGTGAAGACGAGCTGCCTCCACGTGGCTCGGATGCTGGGCGCGCTCGTTCGCCAGGCTCATCCAGGTACACCTCCAGTGCCCCAGGAAAAGGGCGGCTCCACCAAGTTCCTCTCCTTGAACAGGTACCGCCT
Organism: Haemaphysalis longicornis; assembly: GCF_048455015.1. Classification (NCBI taxonomy): domain Eukaryota; kingdom Metazoa; phylum Arthropoda; class Arachnida; order Ixodida; family Ixodidae; genus Haemaphysalis; species Haemaphysalis longicornis. Next base: position 265,823,773 of record NW_027526203.1, read on the forward strand.
GCCAGGTCCGGATCACAGGTACCTCGCCGTGCTGCCCAGGTGTCTCGACCAGCTTCGTCCGGCTCTTCCGGTCTGTCCTCAGCACCGGTTGCTCATCGTTCTGGAGCTTGCAAAGAACCGACCGACAACAGGCAACACCCAGCGCAAGCACGCACCCTCTGTCCTCCGTCAGAACACCAGACTCCAAAACGTGACAAACTGTCCTAGCTAAGTGTCTATCCCCAAATTTGGACCCTCTACACCAAGAGGCCCATGCGGGACGTAAAACTCTTAAAAGAAGAACTCACACTAAGTGTCAAACGTAACACACGACATTAAATGATAACTAAGGTTGATTACTTGAAATCACGCGGTACGGAAATAATCAACTGAGGCAGCAAATGAGGGCAATAATTTTGCTCCCATCTACCTGCTAAGATAAAAGCTGCTCACGAAGAAACGAAACGAAAGACACGGGGAGGACGAAGGCGGCCCTACTTAGAACGTCCGGCCTAGTGCGTCTGCGCTACCGACTATATAGCACGCAAACTTTGCACTGCCCACACGACGCAGCCACATTCCTTTCCGGAATTACTGTAAGCCTCTTCCCGGCAAGTTAACTTGTGACTTAAGTACAAACTGGTCGTTCCCGGCCATTCGTATCCTCTTGGCATAGTACAGCTTCCATGCCACGATCGCTCGATCGCACTGAATAACGAACCTTTCGAAAAGCCGGGGGCCGTTGCAACTGGCTCCTCGCTCAAGGCTCGTTTCAGCGCTTAAACGCGTCCTCCTTCTCTGTGCCCTTTCCACCTTAACTGGCTCTTCTGAGAGCGTCAGTCAAAGGACTAGCCAGTGTGGAGTAATCTCTCACATACGCTTAGCCATATCCAGTCAAACCCGAAAAAGGCCTTATCTCTGACCTAGTCGTTTGGCGGCGATAGTTAACGAATGTGGCAACTTTGAATTACGACGATCTGCGTCGGCCGCGCTACCACCGCCACATGCGCTACATACGTTACTTCGGCGCATCCTATGTGACACTTGAATGTTTGACTGATAGGCCTGCTTTGAGCCTGCTCAGCACGACTCGTAAGGGCTCTACTTGCTCCTTACCATGTGCTAGAAAAGCTGGCGCCATCGTCGAGGTAATGGAGCGCGCACTACGACAGGCCACAAAACACCCGATCCTTTAGTTTCGACTCAAAAGGCCACACGGCGCGCGTTTGAGGCCGAAGCTGAACATGACGGGACGGACTGTCCGAACGGGGAAACGAAGAACGCAGCGTTACAACTAGCTCTTCCCCACAGGCTAGTTTCGTCATTCGAAACGCGTTCTCTTTCCCCGGTCATGTACAAGCCTCGCAAAGCTGACGCCCGTTATCGCGCGCGGAGCTGACTTCAAGGCCAACATAGCGGCCGGCACGCACGCCTCGCAACCGCGTTTCCGCTCATAGCAGAAAGCTCTCAACTCCCGCTTTCGCCCTGAGCGCCTTCGTTCCACTGGCTTGGAATGCGGGTGAAAGTGCCCCACCTTGCTTTCAAGCAAGCCCTCGAGAACTGGGGACAACGGAGAGTTCGCCTCGCAACGCGCGGTCACCTGGGTTTCCCCGCCGATGGGGATGGCGCAACCCGCTTCGGCCGACGGCGGCTCGATTAAGCTACTGCCAGAACTTTCGGTCCGCTTGCCGCTTGGCCTTTGTTGCTCGCTCGTCTCTCGTGTCCCGTTCGCAGGCTTTGCCACCACATCGCCCGCGTTAGAGCTCACACCCGAAGGAACACCTTCTGTTTCCGGGGGCTCTAGCGGCTTCGTCTGGCTAGCCTCGCCGTCCAAGGTTTCTCGAGAAACCTTGCTATCTCGCGCACTGTGCGCGATCCTGTTGGAAGCCGTCTCTGAGGCCTCCTCTGATTCTGAGCGTTCTGCCGAGATCGTTGAACCTGAGACCGACACATGAACGCGATCAGCGGACCCGTACGGCCCTCTGTCGGACGTCTCAGCAAGTGCTTTATCTTGCTCAGGCACCCCTTTGCTCTCCGTGACGGCGGTACGGTCTCTGTCAACGTCACTCGCGACGAGCTCACCGGATTTCTCTGTCGGCCCTGTCGGCAGCGCTTCGACCTTGAGCTCGTCTTCGCGTAACGGCTGATCGGAAAACGGTGACAACGTACTCTCCGTGTCGCCTGGCTGCGTTTCTCCACCGAAGGGTTTCACGCAACCCGCCTCAGCCGCTGGCGGTTCGACTAGCCTACCGCGACAGTTTTCGGTCGGCTCGCAGTTCGGGCTAAGCTGCTCGGCGTCCTTTCGCGTCTCGCCCGCTAGGGAAGAGTCAACATTCTCCGAGAGCTTCCCCGCTTGCGAACTCGTAAGTGCCTTGCACTGGCCACTGCTCGCGGACTCTGCGCGCGTTTCGAAATCTTTATTTCGAAGCGGCGTCTCTGCCTCCGCGCCGTTCTCGCTCTCTTGGCTCGCTTCTCTGGCCAAGAATACGAGTGCGGTCGCTTCGCCTTTGCTCTGGGACGCTCCGTCTTCCGGCCCTGACCTCTCAACAACGAACGGCGGCCGTTGGTCCTGACTTCTCGGACCGCTCGCATGAACCGTTGGAGAAGTCACGCTAGGCGCCGGCGAACCCTGCCGGAGCTCCGACTCTAGCCTCATCAACTCGAGCCACTCGAGCTGCCTTTCGGCTTCCCGTTTCTGCCTTTCGGCTTCCTCGCGCTCCCGGCGCTCTTTCTTTTCGGCTTCCTCGCGCTCACGGCGCTCTTTGATATCATCCCTGGCCTCATTGACTTCCTCAGCCGTTACGTTCTCCTTCCGCATGATCTCAAGGATCGCATGCTTCCGTTTCGCACGGCCCAAGTCAAGGCCCAGCTCCTCGCAAATTTCGATGAGTTCCTTCACTTTAAGGTCCTCCATCGTTTGCACTGGCCTCTTGCTGCTTACCCGAGTTAGAATTCCCTTGCCGCTCCTATACTATCGAGTTACTAGTAAGGCACGCGCAAGTAATTCTCTACGCTCTTTTGTTTACCTCTCGGCACTAGCTTTGGTTTCAAAACACTTGCTCTAGGCTTGAAACACTCAAAGCTATACACAGTGCTTCACCCAGCCCTTCTCTAAACTACCATAACCTGTGCTAGAGAAGTCTGGTGAACTGAGAGAAAACGTCGAGCGCTTACCACACCAGGTAGTAGCCGTTGCCGGTCGATCCCGCAGCTGCCATCCACTGTTGGGAAATGACGATCCCAGGGCGGTCGCCAAGGTTGTGACTCGCCTTCCTGCTCGTCACCGAAGTTGGGAATCAGCCATCCCACCGCTGCCACCGCTGTTGCGACTGGCCATCCGAGCGCAGTCACCGGTGTAGCGACGTTGCCTCGCTCCGTCCGCTATCGACGCGGCGCAGAGCAGAGCGAAGAAGTTCTCCAGCCGACGAAAACTCAAAGTAACATTTATATACAGTATGTACAGGGTAAGCAAAAGTTACATCATTCGCACAAAGGCGACAGCACCCTTTTACTCGGTGCTTCCGAAGAGACTGGTGCCGGAGAGAAGCCGCCGAGGAAAGCCGACGATGAGAGCCTCCGCGCTTCTTTTATAGCCCGGGAAGTTCGTTGTGGCCCAAGAAGTTCGAAATGCTCCAATCAGGGCTCTCGCTGCCTGAAGTTTGAATTCCGACGAATGGTAGCGAAGCGGTGAGTCAGCTGCGCCGCCAATGGGGAAAGGGAGAGCGATGCCGCCGCCGTCTCCGTGACCTCGCCTCCGGGCGTAGCGACATGCCCTTGTTTGGGTCGTTCTCCGCTGAGGGATTCAGCCGCGCCGCAGCGTTTCGAGATGCAGGAGCCGGCCGCGCTGCAGCGTTTCGAGATGCAGGATTCGGCCGCGCCGCAGCGACAAAGGGAGAGGCGTAACTCAGCCTCGCTGTCGGCGCGTCGCCTCGTGCAACGCCTTTGGGCCAGGCGCTCTGGCACAACAGTAGGCGGTGGTTCTCGAGGCGCCGAAACTCGTCCATCATGTTCTTGTCGATGTTGTCGTCTCTGTGGTAGAATCCGTAGTCTCCGTCAGCGTTGGTGAGGTAAGGTTGTTTACGTTGGTGCACCGGCTGAGAGCAACATACACGCCCTCCTTTTCGCAGCTTTGTCTTCTTCTCCTTCTTCTTCTTCAGCGGTTCCCCTACGGGAAGATGACAACGGTGGTTGAACGCGAAGCTATCTCATGATGGATTCTTTGGTTGGCCAATCCCTAGGGGCATCCTGCCACAATCATCATCAGAGGCGCTGCGGACGGGGCACGGACGTGGGACATCCCCCCGAGCAAGAGATGCTTCAAATCTAAATAGCCCGTGTGTACAAGACTTCGGCGCACGTCAAAGATCCCCAGGTGGTCAAAATTAATCCGGAGCCCTCCACCTGGGCGCGCCTCATGGCCTGCGTTGCGTCGGTGCGTTAAAACTCTACAATCAATTAACCTACTTTACACTCCGGTAGTTGCCAAGCTCGTAGACAAGCGAACGAACGAATTTGCGGGAAAAATCCCGTCTGCTACGCTGATTCCAGCCATTACTCCGATCATCCCATCATTTGGCCATGGTAACCTCCAAGGACAAGATTCTCAGCTGCGCCTCACTCAAGACATCTATCCAGGCCGCGGAAGAATTTGCCGTCGCCATCACTTAAATTCTCGTGACCATAATTATTACTAACTGGCAAGCTGCTTGTCGTAGCTTTCTAGCGGGTGAGGTGGCCCCTTCTACGCTGAGGCTCCTTACTAAATACCCCCCCCCCCTTCCCCCCTGAATAGGCCCCCGACCCCGATCGACGTTGTGCGTACACTGAGACACTTTACTAACGGGCAATCGCTTTCCGTATAGGCAAGTCTGCGAACTTTCATCCCGAGGAAACTCCGAGCCTCGCCTCCTTATCCCATTCCATAATATTACCCAACATTATCGCTTTTCAAGACAACACTCTCCACCTCACCAGAAGTTTACCATTTCATAAGAGGTTATACTCCGGAAACTTCAGACAAACACCGGACCTCATCCAATTTGGCTACATTGCATGTGCCCCACTCAGTAACCTGGCACATAAATTGTACTACCACCCGATGCTACTCGCGAGGTCCTAAGCCCGCACGGCACTGAGGCGGTTACCTTGTGACACTGCATTTCGCCTACTTTCACTACGTGCAGGTGACCGGCTTTGGGGCTTCGCGGTTCAGCGTGAATACCTGACATCTAGATGTCTGGGTGAGGCTGGACAGTTTGTTTAGGAGTTTTACTTGGTTTGGATAAGTTCAGTCTACCTCCGTCGTCGAGGTAGATAGAAGCTGGCCCTCGATAGTCCACCACCTTCCGACGACAACTGAACAAGAGGTCTCCCCTTCGTATTTTGTCTTTTGTTTATCACACGAGCTGGTCTATCAGTACAATGTTTGGTTTATTGGCTGCACGATCAGAATCAGTATACATATTGCTGTACGTTCGCTTTTGTCGACCCTATTCCGAAGTTGGCAGATTTTTTTTGGCTAGATCCGTGAAAAATGATGGGGATGGGTATCGAATCATGTACAGCCATGTTCGGGGTAATCCTCCACGTAGGTGCAAGGCCCGTGCTACTCCATGGTTGCACAAGGTGTCCGCCGATAGACATCCAAATACTCTAGAGCTCCTTGTCGAAGAGGACGATGTTATAACAAAGCGTCTTGTACAATGCCCTTGAAAACACGGTCAAACCTTTCAACAAGTTCGTTGGGTTGCGGGTAATACACTGAAACATGTGTTAACCGGATGCCGCGCTCGCCTAAAAGTGTGCAAACTTTTGAGACCGAAATAGGGGCACATTATCACTGACAATTTTGTCAGGGCACCCTCTCGAGCAAAGATGGAGAGGAAGACGTTCGCCACTGTTCTTGTTGAGACCTCATTGCAAAAGTGTACTCCGGGCCACCTAGGGTATAATCAACCAATGTAATGGCGAACTTGCAATGCTGCGTAGTTCTCTTCGTGGAACCAACAATGTCTATGGCGACTTTTTTCGAACGGCGCTCTGGAAGAACTGGTTGCTGTAGAGCTGGTGCCGTCTTCACACTGCCGTCTGAAAAATGCTGCAGTTTTGGATTGATTGCGACTTCTGCTTGACGATTTAAAGGGGCACTGACACAAAAATTTAGCATCTTGTTTTTTTCGTTGCGATAAGTAGCTAGTGACCTACTTATAACCTGTAGAAACCTCATTTGCTTCAGCGTGCGACGGTTGTTTAATTAGAGGGATTTTAAATGCGGCCAGTCGCAGTTTCGGTTTCAGCGAGTGCCGCGAAACGATGGATTTTGTGGATTTTGTGTGAACAAAGCTGACCACGTGACCGTCGGAGGGATATCACAGAGCAGAGCCGCCGTAGCACTGTCGAATCCGCATCGACGGCAGTTTCTGCGAATGCCCCCACGTACTGATCTCGTGAGGCGCTTAATTAAAAAGCGACCGTGGATGTGACGCAGGCGCTGCGAGTGCAAATGCTACCGCGGCTAAAGACGACGCGCGACGCTCGAGACGGTGGGTGGCAAGACGCGCGCTGGGAGCAGTCGGCCGGTCTGCCTACAGGTCCGCCTACAGATGTGTTCGGCTCAGCACTGCGGCGGATATTCAAGTGCCGCTCTCGTAAGCGGTGCAGATGACAATTTTTATTGCAACCCGCCATCGAATCATTAACTCCTTTCTCATGTAAGCCACTATGGTCGGGACTTGGGGACAATTTCGTGCAGCGGTAACAAGCTATCACTCGAGCTACCTGCGCCGGCCTGGGCCACTTCGCGGCCGTGGCCGCCGCCTGCACAGCGACCGTGCGGCTAGCTCAGTGAGCTTTTCGTGCCTCCGGCGCGTTTTCGCATCCAATGGTAATAAACAGTAATAGAAACAGAGTGCCTGGAATCGCTGTAGAACTTTGGTGGCGGCCAGCTGCCCGATGAGCTTACGAAATCACGGCGCCTCCGCCGCCAACGATCGGGTCGTTCGTTCTCGAGAGCAGAAGCTCCGCCCTCCGGCCCTCCGATTGGAGCGGCGAGCCGGGCGAGCCCGCGTAAAACGCCGGTAGTGCGGAAGCGGCAAACACAAACTCGTGACGTGTTTGGATGTTGTTTATTTACAATTGCGCGTGGTCCTCTGCTGGCTGCTCGGTTGCGTTTCGCACACTTCAAAATTGATTTTAAATATGTTCTAGGCTGTATTCGCCGCTGATATTTTGCAGATGATGTATATGTGTTCCCACCAATCTATCTCCGACGTTATCTCGCCTTCAAAATTTTGTGTCAGTGCCCCTTTAAGTAAGGCCACCAAAAGCGTTCGCGAAGTCGCGCTTTCGTCCTGGCGATTTCAGGATAAGCTCCGTACGCTGTGGAAATGACCTGGTGCGTAAGGGACGAGCCACAAGTCGCTCACCACTCAAGAGTAAGTTGTTGAGCACTGGCCGCTCATTGCGTAACATGAATTACGCCTGCAATGGGCTGTGGACGAGCCTGTGTTGCGGCCAGGACGACGTATCGTATTCTTCAAGTTTCCCCAGATTGGCGCTACAACTTAAACAATGGTAACAAGTAACCGAAACCTCCCCACCGGTATAACTGAATCAGAAATGTACTTGTTCTTGCGTTAACCACTTGTCGCTGTAATTCGCACGTAGTGTGGCCTCCCAGCCCCGCTAGGGCGAGCGCCTTTCGGCCGCTTTCTCCTCAAAATGGTGTCCGGTAGGGGCGCGGGTGAACGTACGCGGATGACAGAGCACGTCCTGCGGAGGATCGCGGGGATGTCGAACAGCCCTCTCTAATTCTTATTCCAGCGACCCCATTTTGATTGATAATGAAGCCGGTAAACGCTCAACATTCTCCCTATATTTCCTCTTGAAAGCCACTGGCCGCCTCGTAACGCCGCTGACACTTTTCGTACTCGGCCACTCAAATACCGATATCCTGCCATTGCGCAGAATGTGATGACGCAACCCACAGGCATTCGCGAAAAAAACAGTGCCGGAACAACTATCTTTCTCTCTTCTTCTGCCTTCTCTGGATTCTCTTCTCTTGGTCGTTCTCCCTCATGCGGACTGGCTCTGAAACTCAAACGAAGAAGAGTCACATAGTAGCAACATAAGATATTCACCCTCTCAAAAAAAGAAAGCTGCAAGGAGAAAAAAACGAACTGTTAAGACCAAACGGCATAAAAACATGCTGCGATCCTCGGTTTTCTCTGCTGAGGATGGTCCCACGTTCGCCTCTCTTTCTTTTTGTCACATCCCCACCCATTCTTCTCTCCCTGTCATCATTTTTCAATTGTTATTTCTCTCTTTTTTTTGCTCTTTATAACGTCGCTCAGCACTCCCGCAGGGACGTACTTCGCAGAGAAGCGTACGCTAGGAGCTTCGCGGGAGTTTGTCCCGCTTGAAATGCTCTGCCGCGCGTCGGAGGAGCCAACTCTGAATTGGTGCCCTCGCCTATTGCCGCGCTCTCCACGCGCTGCCACTTATTCCTTTCTTCGGAGCTCTTTCGAAGACGTCCGTGGCACGCAAGCAGCGCCGCGAAGGTCTTTGAGGGATAGACGTGACACTTTTGCGCGGACCTCGCGGACAGCAAAGGGCAGTGCGGCACCGTCGTCGGCCGATGATGCGAGGGCAAAGCGCGAGGGGGCAAAAAACAAAACCGGGGTTGGAGGAAGAAAAAACGCGACAAAGCCCTAACGGGTAACTTTTTTCATAACCGAGACGCGTATAGAGAAACAGCTGCAGTGCACGCCTCAGCGGCAGCACAGAGAGGCGCCATTTGGCAGAAACCCGGCCTGTCGCCGTCCACGGATTACGCTGGGAGGAATTCTTCCTACACTCTCCGATGTACCGTACCATACAGACAGCTTAGGAATACGAAACAAAAACGCCTACGCGTATACTCTGACAGCTATTCGATTTCCTTTTTCTTTCTCCCATATTTCTCGAATTTTGGGCGCGAAGAAACGTTCTTTCTGAAAATGACAAGAAACTAGGGAGTGGTACAGCACAGTACAAAACGTGGCCGTGTCAGCGCATTTCTTCAGGCCCTCCATGTTTGGACGCAAGGCACGTGCGCTGTTCTCAACGCCCGAGTCGTCGACGCGAGGTTATACCCGATAGCTCCCAGAAGGTATTCATGGCTGCGCTGGTTTCGGGTAGGAAGTAACGTATACACCACGCTTTCAAGACGTCGGGGCTGTCGTTACATGCCTCTCAAGAGGCGCTATTCGCGGGCCTGGCGCACGTCCGCACGTCCGCGCGTCCGCACGTCCGCCCGTCTTGTGCTCGCGACCTCGGTGCATAATGCACATCGGGTTACACGGTAGACGCAAGTTGAGCGTGCTAGTCAAGTGAACGTGTAGGCACGTCGTCGGGCAACGTCCTCTGGGTGGGAGCTGTAAAACTAAACAAGGCCATACCACCCAGTCATTCAGGATGTCCCTGGCTGAGTCCGTTGCTACGTTATTTCGTGAAGGAAAGTAGGCGATCAAAACGCTAAACTCCAGTTATACTTATCAGTTATTGTGCCGTAGTCGCTGGTCTGTGTGAAATGTAAAACGCCAATACGGCTGCTTAGACCACGGATGTTTCATCAGTACGGATCGACATTTCAAATTCAGAACCCCTGAAGCCAGGGTTTTTTTTCTGTTGCTTCTTTTTAGTGTATCAGCGAGGGCGAAAACTCATAAGAAATCGGAAGAATGCCAACTTTCCATGCTGCAGCGAGAAATCGACGGACTTCATCCGTTCGGCCACGCCAAAAGGGCTATCCATCTTTTTGCTGGTGGGATCGCTTTATGGGGGCGAAAGAGGCTTGTTATAATCAATCAAATGTTAAAAGCTCTAGCCCTCTTTTATTTGGGCACCCGACGAAACTCGGCTCCTGCGGCAACCACGACTCTTCACTGCCAATAAATAGCTGTGGTAGATCTCAATTTCTCTCAATGCGTCCTGACCAGTACTACTACCACGACTACTACTACTAATACTGCAGCTCCTACTTGTTCCTATTATTATTATTAATTTTATTATTATTATTATTATTATTATTATTAGTAGTAGTATTATTATTATTAGCCGTAGTAGTAGTAATAATACGTTCGTGTATAGTGAGTATATTGTATTGCATGATGAAATCACGTTTCTCAGTTTCATCATGATAATTTGGGTATGTTTTATTGCATTTATATACGCATTGTGCATGTCAAAAGTTTTGTTTGTTGTTTTTTAATAAATCGTTGAGCAGTAAAAATGCATATCGGCTGTCCTTGAGCCAGCGAACAAACTTTTGATTGATCGTGATCATCTTTATCATCCCTGATTTCAACTGCCTTTTTCCCGGGTTACATACCGGTGAAGTCAATAGTACTACAGTTCGAAAGCCCTAACAGCGTAATTGATACGAGTGTTAAAATGCATTCCATATGCCTTACGCGTCTGCTTTCTTGCACTCCAAAGTAAATTTGTAGGCCAGTTATGACATATTTGACCTAGCTGACCTGTCGCTGCCTCCAAAAGCGTTTAATATCTTATTTGTCTGAAAAGAAGGTCATTTTTCCAGCAATGCGAAATGCTAGCCTGCCTTGAATTACGTAATGTCATGAAGTAGATGTAGTAGCGAAGATGTGTCGATCCTTTCGGTCGCTTTCGTCGTTCAAGAAACACCACTACTCATTCGAGTGCAAAGGAAAACAACAGGATTTATTTATGTAGAAGCACAGAAGGTTACAGCGTTCCGTCTTACATGCTTTCAACGAACCAACTGCCCCCCGCTCCCAGCCTCCGCGATCCCTTATTTCGAGGGAGAGGGGGCTACGTTCCCCGGTGAAACAAGAACCATATGTAGCGCGCGCGGACCACGCCGACGGTCCCAGTTGACAGCCCCGCGGCGGCGCCCGCTTTGCTTCGTCCATTCACCCGTTTCTGCAGGGTTTTTTTCTTCTTCGCGTTCTCAGACTGAATCCGTCGCAACAGTAGACCCCATTTTCCGGGTCAAATATTAGGCTGAACCTTATCACCGGTCAACTACGCCCCTTTGATCGCAATGATTGACTATTTGGGCACATCACGCAGAGGTAGACTTAAAATGTTTTGTAAGAGGTCACTGTGACGCACTTACTAAGATCACAATTTCATGCTCTAGTACCATCTCGTCGATTTGCTTAATTAAGCACAGTACAGTCTAATTCCCAACAATTCCTGGTATAAACAAATAAAAATCTAACACCCCTTTCTGGAAGAAAGCTGGTTGAAAGGCGAAGCTTCCTCCGATGCAAATTCAGTTCCCAATCCAATCAGCCAAAGTCCCAAACGACAACAATGCTGAGCTAACTGAATGTGAGGTTATAATTTTGTATCTGCTTGTTTGTGACTGGGTCATCCTGAATGGGATGAGTTGCGCTTAGCTCAGCGTTGTCGTTGATTTGGGCTTCCCAATAGTTAAGCTTGTGGCGTGATCAACGTGCCATCTGTGCGCCTGTAAGAGGATGCTTTCGTCATCATCATCGCTCAACCGTATGACGCTAAACTGCATCCGTCTACCACAATGGAACCCGTTATGCATGTAAAGACATCCCATTGTTTATGCGGTGTGTGATTGATGTGCCCTTTGTGGAAACCCATTGTGCAAAGTTGGCTTTCCTGCAGTGCGTTTTTTCAGACACAGCTATAGAAAGCTTCTCTTTAACAAATTCGGGGAATGACAAAGCCCACAGCGTGACCTCGACTCACATGTGTGGAATGCGCTCTTGACTGAAGCATCGTGGCGAGCATGAAGTTTTCCGTTGCACAATGTCAGAGTGCATATCAAATTTTGAGACCAATTCCTACGCTCGGCACTGTTTGAGAGGCAAATTAGTTGCAGCAGCCCCAAGGAGTGTCTTAAAGAAACAGTGTGGCTATTATTTATTTATTTGTTTATTTATCTACAAATAAATAAATATGGGCAATAAAAGGTCAAACAAAAGAACACTAAAGACAAAATACAACTTCGTCGTGGTCGGTAGAAAACAGACGTACTCCTCTCGCGGGCAGCATTTCTGAAGTTGTTGTTGTTGTTGTTGTGTTTTATTATTCAAGGGAAGGCCAGGAGGCCAAAGTAGGGGGAGGGGAAGAAGGGGGAGGGAGGAGTAGCCCAGTTAGAGAAATGATGCGTCCATTAAGACCACACAGGCGTTCCCTTCAAACCGCGGAGGCCAGGCTAAGGCGATGGTCTACCATTAGGGAATTTTCATGACCGGAGTAGACCCCCATCTACACTAATCTTGACAGACCCCGCTCTACGCCGAGCAGCGCAAGGGCTGCGAGAAAATTAGGATATTCGAACGGAGGGTCCTCTTCTGAGGCACCGGGAGGCGTAGCATTGGTGAGGATAGGCCGGTAGAGGGAAAACGGGAAGCAGCGCCAAATTAGCTGGACAAGGGTGGCGAATACAGTAATCCGCAGGTAGGGACAGTACGGAGGTGGAGGCCCCGTTGGCTCCATCCATTTTCTGGTGATGTGGGGTGTGAGCTTTGTTGGCGAATACTTCCGCAGATCGAGGCATCAGGGGAGCAACAGCCAGTTAGTAGAAGGAGGGGGGGTTACGGAAGAAAGACGGCCTTTCCGTGCCTGGGGTGCGTGCTCAAGTTGTACGCGAGGGCAGGGGGAGAGGGGGGGGGGGGGGGCGAAGCGTTGTCTTCCAGCGGAGGGGTAATATCAAGACGCTCCCGTGCTGCATTATGTGCAATCCGGTTGCCCACATCCGGATCCGTGTGACCCGGCACCCATGCCAAATGGGTAGCGTTCCCATTACGGGCCAGAATGGTGATCGTATACGTTGGATTCGGGGCACTGTTAGATGATTGGTGAAGGGCTTGCGCAGCTCTTGAAAGGCTGGGTGAGAGTCTGTGAGTATGCGGATGCGTAAAGGTGGCGGGTTTGCAATAGTTAAGGCCAAATTATCCAGTTCGCTAAGGGTGCTCTGGAGTTCCGCTTCCAGGGAAGACTAGTTAAAAGCGTGAGATGTGAGGGAGCCGTCGAAGCCCGGTCGAGCTGGGAAGCGCCAGGCCAGACCCATGTCCGAAGGGGAGAGGCTGGCATCCGTAAAAATATCCACCTCATCCGGCTATTTCACTGCGAGGACGCGCTGAAGGGCCTTTTCACGAGCAGTAGGACGAGAACGCAGAATTCCGGTTCGTTGGTGAGCAACTGTACAGGCAGGCTTAACTAAAAGGGAGGGGGTGGTGAGGCTGACGGAAGTATTGGACGTATACGTTCGTCGTAGGCACAGAGTGCAGTGCGCTGCGGTGTTAGTGCCCGCCGAAGCTGATGTTGTTATACGGCTTCCGCAAGGAGCTCTTCCATCGGAGGGACGGGCACAGCCCGTGCAAGACCGTCAATGCCAATATGCCTTTGAAGACCACTGATCTTACGAAGCATGGCCCGGTAAAGGACCGCAAAGTGCTTCTTGTGAATCGAAGAGAGGTCATAAGTCGGGGTGCCATAGACGACCGACGGCTACTGCCCTTGAGAGCGTGAAACACGCCGATTGGTTAGCGCCGCCAAATTTGTTACAATAGCTAGAGATTAGGCGCAACATCGGTTTCCAGTTTTGCGTAGCTGCGTAATCCATTGCCGAGCGCTGTTGTGGCTAGCGATTGGAACACAGTATACGATAATGGCCTCAGTGTAAGGCAGTTGGTGTGTAGCTGATGTAGATAGTTTGATGCCTGTTGGCGGGTGGTTGGTGCTGACTTGGACCAGGAGAAATTCTGTCTTCTCGGGTGGCAGCTCCAGGCCGAGAGTTAGAAGAGTGGCTGAGTAGTTGTTGGCCGCCGCCTGTAATTCTGTAGTCATGTCTTTAGTGTATTTGTAATCGGCGGCTTCAACCCACACTGTGAGATCGTCAGCGTAGATAGCAAAACGAGCTGCAGTGTTCCCATTCCAGGCGTCGGGCTACGTGTGCCATGGCCAAAATAAAGAGAACGGGTCCAAGGACAGAGTCCTGTTGAAAACCCCTTCTAGATCCTGGGTTCGTGCTGTTGAGCCGAATTGGTCCTATTTTTAAGAAATTTGCGGATCCAGTTTTGCGCCGTTTGGCGTGGGAAGGCCACAGCGAGATCTTCGAGGATCTCCGATTGGCTAAAGTTGTCGAATGCTTCTTGCATGTGAAAAGTGAGGACGTAATCCGGATTGCCAGCCCGTGATGTGCGATTAAGAACACGTCGGAGCAGCCAAAGGCTGTCGGGAGTACTTAGGGGAGTACGGAATCCGGTATGCGACGGGTAAAACTATGGACGCCGGTATTCCTAATAATGCCAAATAAAATTGTTAATTAGGCGTTCCATAAGTTTGCAGACGGTGAGCGGGAGTGAAATTGGCCGAAGGTTAATCAGCGCAAACGGGTCTTTGTTTGGCTTGGGTATTCGGTGAACTAGCGTCAGTTTGAGGTCATTGGAAACATCGCCCGATGCCCAGTAAGTATTAGTCTTATCACGCAGTATTAAGTCTGCAGACTCAACTAAGTTCCGCAGGTGCTGCCGCGTCACACCATCATAGCCACGTGCAGAATGTGGTTTGCCCTGTACAGGAGCCGCCTTAAACTCCTCCATGGTGAATGGGGCGTCGAGATCTTTATCCACGTCCGGAACAATCATGGTCGGCAGCGGAGGGTTGGGACTAAGAGGGTCGTGAGGGAAAAACGTTGAAGCCGTTCCACTCAATGTGAAAGCTGTCGTAAGAGCAGAGCAGTGATTCGCCATAATGGGCTGTAGCGCCGTCATCTGCTCACTGCTACCACCCAACGCATTTCAAAATTCCCTCCTTCGCAGCGCTCGCACGCCCCCTGCCTGAAACTGCGCCAGCGGGAGTACTGTTCTCTTAGTGCATTTCCTCCCGCACATGCCGGCGTTGCACTGCCACTGTCTTCCCTTACTATCGTAAAAATCAACCCAATGGGCGTTCTTAACTAAAGGAACGCAGGCGCTGCCGGTTAATTACGTATATTTTGCCTAAAATGTACAGCCATGATCAAAAGTTTAAGGACGAGGGAAATGGCAATTTTAGCTTATTTCTCTTCCTATAGCACCCCGACCAACTGTATAATGCATGCGAGATGTCGTATAAGTACTAAACTAATGAAAAGTACAGCACATAGTACTCCCAGCTGCGGTGCGGGAGAGAAATAATTCAAAATTGCTGCTTTCGGGGCCCATAAACTTCTGCTCTCGGGTGTACCTATAGTTTTCTTTGCGCTACACAACGGGGAGATGTAAGACAAGCGCCAGCAGTGTACTAGTTCGAACGCTTATGAATATATAAAACGTTTGTCTTTCGAAGCCTCTGGGGTACGCCGCGAACGACAGCGTTACCACAGGACGCCCTGTTGCTCTACTTGGGTCCCGTGAGCGAGCTACGACGACAAGCACGGCCCTAAAGTGCTCTGCACCTAAAACGTCCTAATAAGGCGATATTAAACCTTCTCTGGGGTGTCTTGGAGAGTGAGGGAAGCAAACAACGTGGGTTTTTGCTTGCGCTTGCCCGACAAGCTCTGAAATGGGCTCCAATGTTTGGAAAGCCCTCGTTCTTTACCAAGCTTCTCACAAATACTATGCCAATGCTCGTTGGAAAGGGACCGTTGGTAATCCCGGATGTTTTGGTAATGGCGACGAATCGGGATCAGGTCTTGCTGACGTTTGCGGTTAGTGAGGTAACGAGTGGTGAAAGATTGCACGCGCTTCCAGAGGTTAGTAAGATGTGCATCCAGGACAGGTGTTGAAGAATCACATGTGCTTTTCTCTGCAGCCTGTAATTTCGCACAGTGTAGAGCCGCAGTGAATTGCGACAGGGTAGCATTTTCAGGGATATCAATGGTGGTTCGAAAGGCTGCCCAGTTGATGTGCGAAAGGCATTGGTGAGCGCGAAAGCGCTTTCCTCGAAGAGTAAGGAGGATTGGGTAATGATCGCTTTCCCAAGGGGTGGTATAGGTGCTCTACGTGCTAAGCACCCTAGTAATAGTAATGCTGAGGTGAGGCGAACTGTTATTTTACTTGGGATGAAGACCCACCCTCGTGAAAAACGTAGGGTCATTGAGAAGGGAAGAGAACACAGTCGTCAATAACTGCCTCAAGGCAGGAGCATCGACTATCGGTGGAGGCGTATCCCCATGAGGTACTTTACGCATTAAAGTCCCCGCCGGGGTTAACGGGAGTGCCGGGGTACTGCGAAATGAGGTGGTGTAGCCAATTATAGTTAATGAATTTCTGAGAGCGGTGACTGGACGGTAATGCACGGATGATGCAATTATCGATTTCCCGCCAGGGAGGCGAACCTGTGCGATAACTACCTCGGGATTGTTAGTGCATTGGTCTCGGACGGACAGCTTGCAGCAACCTAGGTCCGATCGTACCAAAACAGCTGCTTGTTCGACCACTAGAGGCTTGGCGAGGGGTGTGGTCTTGCTTCGGTGAGTCATTGATGATTCTGAATAACTGGGGTAGCTCCTAAGTTTGGGTATGGATCGAGTTTCTTGAAGGAGAATAAGAACAGGCAGAATTCGCGATACTCGACTAGAAAGAATAGGAGCCTATTGGTTGAAAATACGACAGTTCCACTGTAAAACGCAAAGGGACCGCTTCATTCTCCAAGGGTAGTACAGAGGGCAATCGTTCTAGGCGGTTCATCACCCTCATTTGTTAACGAACACCAGCACAGAGGAGACCGAAACTGGCGCCCTTCTATTGGCCGTAAGGTATGGGGAATTTCAAGGAAAAAGCCTCCAAATAATTACGGACTCTAAGAAAGCCGTACAAAACATTATAAATGGCCGAATCCACAAAAGGCTTACAAAAAATTTTACCTCTAAATATCACTAAGTTCCAAAATATCATTTGGACACCGGGACATGAGGACCTTGAGGGCAATGAGAGAGCAGACCAAGCTGCGCGAGAACTTACTAACCGCTCAGCCAGTAGTCCTAGCTTACTCACCCCTCTCCCCAATACCTTCGGTGAGCGACTCAACATTCAAAGAAAAGCCAGAGCTCTCTTTCCTCCACCAGATAAAAGCCTAAAAGCTGCAGAACATCAGTCTCTCAGACAAATACAGACGAACACCTACCCCAACATCCTCAGGCTATCGAAGATGTTCCCCAAGAAATTCTCGAACGCATGCAATAAGTGCGGTGAAATATCCACCCTGTTCCATGCATCCTGGGGTTGTCGTACTATATGGCCCTCAGTAAACACCAACACAAAGTTATATGAGCTATGGGAGCCAGCTCTGGCCCGCTCTGACCCTGGGGTTCAGAAGTATCTGATCTTTAGGGCCAAGACTGGTGCAGAGGAAACAGGGGCCCTGGAAGGAGGGAACCTACCCTAGTTCAATCAAGACCTTTCATTTCAAATAAACGTTTCATCTCTCTCTCTCACCTTCATTTGTTCGACCGGGTAGCGTTTGGAAGCAATTCATCATGGGCGTAGTTTGTTCAGTATATTTTTCTGTGAAGGCACAGAACTTTTCCATGTCAACCATCTGAGCCCACCGTTCTTGCTGGATGTCAATCTCCATAATATCATTCGTGTTGGTCGCTTTTTGCGAGTTTGGGGCACGCTTAACGCTAGTACTGCGGCTTTTTCGTTGCTTGGGCGTAGAGGGAAGGAAATTATGGAGGGCCGACTTTGCAGGTGCAATGGTGGATGAACCGGTGGGATCAGCTGATTTTTCTGGCGTGGTTGAGGTCGACGAAGCTGCATGGGTGTGCACGGTATGAGACCCCAACTTGGATGCTGCAAGTTCAGCCTTCAGCTGCTGTGCGTTCTCTTCGCGAAGGTGGTGGAGTTCAGTTCGGAGGCTGGAAAGTTCGGAGAAGACAGTCTGCAGAATGGGGTCGCTTGATTGAGGGCCTGAAGGTGGAGTCTCGACTGTAGCTTCAGCTGCTAGTGACGACACTGCGTCGACGGCGTTGGTGCTTTGGTTGCCATGATTGCGAACCCGACCAGCACAGGACACCCAGTCTTGCACTTCGGAATTGGTGCGAGAGGAGTAGGTAGTGCGGGCGGGATACGTGGGGTCCATTGCTGGATGCCCCTCCTTTTAACAAGCTACACAATAAAGCGCGCGCCCACATGTTTCAGCTTCGGTATGCCCGAGCCCACATTTTCGACACACAAGGGCAGTGTGCGCGGGATACGTGGGGTCCGTTGCTGGATGCCCCTCCTTTTAACAAGCTACACAATAAAGCGCGCGCCCACATGTTTCAGCTTCGGTATGCCCGAGCCCACATTTACGACACACATGGGCAGTGTGCGCGGGATACGTGGGGTCCGTTGCTGGATGCCCCTCCTTTTAACAAGCTACACAATAAAGCGCGCGCCCACATGTTTCAGCTTCGGTATGCCCGAGCCCACATTTACGACACACATGGGCAGTGTGCGCGGGATACGTGGGGTCCGTTGCTGGATGCCCCTCCTTTTAACAAGCCACACAATAAAGTATGCGTTTGCATGTTTCAGCTTCGGCATGTCCGGGCCCACATTTACGACACACAGATTGATGCGGGCAGTACTTCGCCATGTGACCGATGCTGTGGCATGCGAACAAAACCATTCGCTTGGGCTGATAAGGAGATAGCTTAACTATAGCCATGTAGTATTTGATGAAGTGTGGAATTGCAGGAGAGGCGAAGGTTCGAACAGTTCGATTGGTGTTGCCTATTCGGTGCGCCGCCAAGACCTCAGCTTGCTCACAGCGAATGTAATTCAAAATTGTTTATTTGAATCTCTAGGTTCCACTGTGATAACTCCACGTGACATGTTCGCACGGTTCAGGGAGTGTTTGACTTCGATAGGCAGAGTGACCATACGGTTGTCGTGCTGAAAGCAGAGACTTTTAGTTGCAAGGACGCGGCTTGCGCGCTCCTGGTCGTACAGGGTAATCTGTATGCAGTTTCCCACGACGTCGTAGCGATGCGTAGCGAGTTCGGCCATTTCCGGAGGGGGCGCAAAAGTGCCTAACGGTTGTGCGAGGGCGTTTTATTGGTATAGCACGCACACTGATTTTTGTGAGTGTGCTCATCAAGAAAAGTGCTCGGGGCCTACTTAGCCGGTCTGGGCGAGTGATTGCAGTATTCTGATTGGGCTTGAGTCGAGTCCAGATCTTCAAGGGGCCGTCATTGTCAGGGTTGCTGCCTTCTGGATCCATCGTTCTGAGTTGGAAGGATGGATGCTGTAACTTGTGAGAGCGTCATCGGTGGAGAAGCCAGGACCAGTTGAGTGGGGGCCAGCAAGGTATCACTGAGAGCGGGAAGCGCCGATCTTGGAACTTGTAAGAGCGCTGAGGAAGACGGTGTTGCTGCCGACATCGTGCGCGAGCAAGCAGGCAGGAGGAGCAAACACGAGGTGTCCGACCACGTGCGAGGGAGCGTCGCCGCAGCTGGCTGCCTCGCTGCCGTGCAATAGGCTTAGCTGGCGGGAACAGTTCAAGCAGCCAGTAATGCGTCCCCGCGGGGTCAGATCTGCTGGAGACGAGCACGAACGGGAAGCTGGCCAGTTCGCGAAGCTGTAGAGTGCACACTCAAGGCAATAACTCCAAGAAGTCCCGCACTACCAGAGGTCGAAGACAAAGCCTATGGAACACATGTATACCTTCTTCGAGCTCAGGTGGCGCCCCCCCCCACCCCCCCTACTCCGCCTTTAACTGCGAAAAGATGAACGGAAGTATCGCCGCCAATTTCCATTTTCCAAAGCCTTCAGTGGGAGTGGTTCAGCATCATGCGACAAATGCTACGCAAGCATATCCTCCAGTTTGAAAAATTGCAAGTGGAATCTTTTACGGCCTGAAGTTTCAATGTTGAGAAACAAAACAAGCGGAGGACATTTACACCTGCGTGGCCACTGGCTTAAGATGTGGGTAAAAGAGCGTGCAGGCGCGTGATGTTGATGGATTTTAGTGAGAAGCGACAGTTTCAGTGTTTCGCAGTTATTTTAGGTGAGCGCCGTGGTGGAAGCGCTTGGCCGCGTGGCGTCATCCTTTTTTTGGCAGACAGAGTTTGCGGCGGCCCGGCGGGGACCGGGCCGCGGTGTATTCGAAAAGTAATTTGCAAATTGGAGTAATTAGGCGCAATTTTCCCGGTGTGGCTTCTCATTAGGACACATTTTAACCCCTTTCTGTTAATAACCTAGGCCTCCCATTAGTTTTCGAAAACGTGGCGTAATATTGGCCCACTTTTTGTATAGTTAGGGGACGCAATATTGACGCCTGCATCAGTTCCGGTGGAAGGGGCACTGTGTTATGATGACATCTGTTCCGGGCGCGGTTGGCGACAAGAAAAAACTTCACCCCGCATTCGCTGCGCTGATGATATAAATTAAAGTTCAAAAGAATCTGGCATATTCGAACCAATTTATTAGCGCTCCGGCCAGCCCTGCCACTGAATCAAGACTGCGCCAGGACTCCGCTTTCTGTTGCCAGCTATACTGCCGAATGTTTTCCATGGTCTAGAGAAACAGGGCATATTGTGTGCGAGGTAGCTCTTGCCTTCGGCTGCATTGTAGCCAGCGTCGGACCACGCATCCGTTTTGTAATAATGGCCTTGCGCACGGCGTCATGAAATTTTCACGCCCGAAAGGCGCGATCGGCCACCTGCATGCGTGGAAATTAGCAGCCCTGGTGATGTTCTCTTCTTTTAAGTGTTGACAACACGCCACCAAGCAGCTTTATGGGACAGTTCTTCAGCGGAGATTCCACGTAAACGTCGTGCGGAGGAGAGGACGGAGCAACGAGAGCGTGGGCGTGAATCAAGGCGTAAAATAAAGGCTAGTGAGACTGACGAAGGATGCTGTCTCCAACGCCACTGGGAGGCCACGGGTAATAACCCTCGCGAAAGGTCAGCCGATGCATCGTTGGCGAAATCAAGGAAATTCGTTGCTTCTCATTCCGAAAAGCGTTCAGTGTGACCGAATTTTAAATCTTGCGAGATTTCTGCCCCTGGGCCCCGCCAAGCAACACAATCGTGAGCTGCTGAGCTAGTCGATTATCTTCAACTGAATGAAACTACAAGAAGGCTAATAAAAGCAACTACCCGTATTTACGATACATTACCGCAATATATATATTTCACACAGAAAGGCGAATCTTCCGCCGCGGTGGCTCAGGGGCTAAGACGTTGTGCTGCTGAGCCCAATGGCGCGGGTTGAATTCCCGGCCGTGGCTGCCACTTTTATGATTGAGGCGAAAAGCGCGAACACACCTTCGGCACACCCTTTTAAAGACCCCAAGGTGGTCGAAATTAATCCGGAGCCCTCCACTACGGCGCGCCTCATCGCCTGTGTGGCGTCGGCGCGTTATACTTCATAATCCATCATGAAAGGCGAATCATTGGCTTCATCGTATTCCTAAATATCCTTACGCCAAATCTAACTGCGCCTGGGGAGCATTCTGTAAGCGGAAAGTCCGCGTCGGATCTTGCGTATAAGATTCGTTCGCATCCGGGAGCATATTCTGTACGCATGACGCTTCACCTTAAAGGGACCATGCAGACAAAACACAAGTGGGGTTCATTCCAAAGATTGCCTCGTTACAGTCATACTGACACCACCTTTAACGTAAACTTCGCTCAAAGATGCTATCTAATTAGGAAAAAAAAAAGGAATGGCCGTGCGACTTACCAGCTCCTTTCCCGCACTATAGAACACATGTCGTAATGTACACAGCTGTGTAATTGGCGGAGGTCAACAAAAACAAATAGCAGTTAGGCAGTGCTTGTAAGGTTGCAGAACGAGCTATTTTCGCTCAAATGTAATGCATATTTATTTTATATCAGTAAGAATGGTAGGGTAAACAATAGAAATTAAGAAAGTACGTACGCGTAAACATAGAAGTACAACTGCGTTCTGCTGTTAGTACTGCGCGAACTATGCCTGTTATAGCTGCACAGCAGTCCGGCGCATTGGGGTCGTCTCACACGACACTGGCCGATGAACGTAAGTGACATTGTCTTACGTGACCCTGTTTGTCGAGCATACCCCATGTTTCATGAAACGATTACTACCGACCGTAACAAAAACACGCCAGGTGCAAATACGGTCAGAAACAGAGCAAAGCCTGACAGCTGTCCCGCATATTATGACGGCGAACAAGGCGCTCCCCAGTACGCTGCAGACTATAAACGGCGCACCAATGTTCGTTTGAAGACCTGTCCTGGCTGCGTCATCATTGACGTCACAAAACACACGATTTGGCGATAAAATCAAAATTTTAACTTAAATTGAAACTGTTTCTCAGTGAACATAGCATCGTTTCGTGCCGGACAAGCGCTGGGGCACTATAAAGCACCAAATCTTTCCAATAAAACAAACTTGAATTTTGTCTGCGTGGCCCCTTTAAAGTACATTGTTCGAGGCGAAATTTATGCGAGGTTAAATCTGTGCACCCTAGGCAGTAAATATGAGGAGAAACGGTGCCTTACGTGCCCGTTTTTACTAGAATATGTGATCTAAAGATATAAAACACATGGTTACACTGCATAAAGTTATGTCACAGTCACGGTCAGGTGTTAACATTGTACCCCACAGTCGTCCATATACCATCCTGGGGACTAGCAGCACATTATTCTTTCAGTGGCCGGTGCTGCTGTAGATTCACCGAGAAACTACGTAAATTGAGGGGTCGGTACCCTTTTCGTGCCATTCAGTCATCTCTACACAACAGCGCTGCATTGGTTTTTTGAGTTTCAGCGCCTATCGCTCGGCGCAATGCATGCTTAAACGACAACGCGCACGAATAAAATTTGACAATGCGGTTGCATGATATATGACAGGCCAACGCCCTAAAATATTCCTGCCGGTGCTCTTCACGCGCGCATGTTGCCGTGACCAGCGTAGAAAGAGCACAGCCGCGAGAATGGCTGTGCGCTCGGGGCGGCGAGGGAGCTGTGTCCATTCGGGAGGAGGGAGTGGAAGCGATGGAGGAGGGTATTAGGGAGGGTAGTGGGAGGAAGCGGCGAATGGGGAGATTTGGGTGCGGTGAAATCAGTTCGTCAACAAGGTTCTGCCGCACAACGGTACTGCAATGCACTGCTAGTGTTCTGCACTGCTGTTCTGCACTGCTATTCTGCAGTACTGTTCTGCACTGCTAGTGCAGACCACACCGCATTAACTGGAATGATTTCAAATGCAGAGAAGCAAGGCGACGCCCGGGCCTTCTGCTTGGCACAAAAGCGCGCTACCCACCACCAGCAACATGCTAAAGAAACGCCCCACGCGAGATCCGCTCGTTTGCAGCAAAAACTGGCCCATTTTTTTCTCCTCGTGACGGGTAGACCAATTTATAAATTGCATCACCCATTACAAACCCACCACAGCGAATGAATGCAAATCGAATTTACGGGGATAAAGAAGAGATCCTGGCTCATTTTTAAACCAGTGCAACCACCCTACACCTCCTATAGGACTCCAGTCCTGCGCACAGAATGATAAGCGTCACGCTAGTAGTTTCCGTGGGACGATATCTAAGCTAGCACCTTTTTACTAAAATAACAACCAGCGGAAAGCCACTATCGCCTACTAGCCTGGCGTTTATCATTCTGTGCGCAGGCCTGGAGTCTTCTAGGAGGTACTGACCCATTACGCTCTGTGCAGTAGTAGTCCACTAGAATTTAGGCCCTGCAGCACTTCTAACTCTCCAGCTTACGGCTAACATCTTCCTCCGCGATGAACGCAGCTAATTATTGTTGTGGGACCTTTAAAACGCTCATTTCGCGGGGTTGCTTTATAGACTGCCGAGCAATTTCCAAGACCGCTAGCCGTGACGATCGTTTTCAGAATCGGTGGTGCATGACGGCTGCAATGTAGCATTCGAACGAGTTCTTATGTATGCATGATCCCTCTAACGACTCGTGCACCGCATTCTGCGATTTGTTGGTTCTTTAGCGAGGAGTGGTTTTATTTATTTATTCAGTATTTACATACCTACTTCGCCCGTTGGGTGTTATAGTAGGCAGGACAAATAATCGATATAAAATACAAGATTGCACACTCTCTAAAAGGTTGAATGGAAACCAATTGTAAGAAAATATACAAGGTTTAAATTAGTCAGCCACACACTTCATACCGTGAGTACAATACTAAACATACATGTGCTACATTCTAAGGCAGCACATGAGACAGCACTAAAGAACAAACTTTCGCTCAGGTAACAAGATACATCCATTAACACAGCACGCTGGCTAACAGTGCAAAGCATAAAAGCAAGGAAAGTTTCAAATGGCGAGTACATTTTTATCTACGAACATATTCTTGGAGAACAGTGGGGAACGTGACATCAAAAGCAACTTCAATTAGTTCAGGAGGCAGCAGGTTCATTCGCGTATTGTACGGGGAAAAAAACGAGTTTTGGTATGTGGTTGTGCGCGCGCATATTTCTTTTATCTTAAGTAAGTGGTCGCGGCGCCCGGATATGTATGTTGATGATTTAAGTCTGTTTGTTTAGTGGTGTGTGATTGAAGACAGTATCTAGAAGTAAAGAGAGGCGGGAAACAACACCGCGAAGTGAAAGATCTTCGAAATATATGTGCCGTTTTATTTCTGTGACGCTGCTTGGAAATGAGTAAATGCCGGTTATGAATCGGGCCACACGTTTCTGCATCGCTTCGAAGCTATTGACAAGAATTTGTGTATGCGGGTCCAACCACAGACGCGTATTCGAGAATTGGGCGAACGTTGCCTAGATAGTATTCTCTTGACATCTAGTGGCGCGTGCCTAAAGGTCCATTTAATGAAATTAAGTACTCGCCCTGCTTTTAAAGTGATGCTTTGAACGTGACGATTCCATGTCAGATCGGCGGAAAACGTGACACCTGGGTATTTTGCTTCACTTGTTTCTGATAATGGGGAGCCGTTCAAGTAATACTGCCTACGGATTGGTTGTCGCTTGCGGGTGAAACAAATATGCTTACATTTTGGGATGTTCAGGAACATAAGCCACCTGTCACACCATGAATAAATTTTATTTGTCTGTCTGTAATGCTACTCGGGCGGAATCTTTATACAGTTCTCTGTAACGGACGCAATCATCTGCGTACAGCCAGGTTTCCGAAGTGATTCCTGTGCCAATGTCATTTATATATATAAGAAATAAAAGAGGACCTAAGATGGAACCCTGCGGAACGCCAGAAGATACGCATGCGTATTCTGATTGTGCGCCATTAATTACTACTCTTTGTAAATGACCTGTCAAGTGGTTTTTGAGCCAATAAAGGATTTTATCTGGTAAACCAAGAAGTGAAAGCTTATGAAGTAAGAGAACATAGGACACTTTGTCAAACGCTTTCTGGAAATCTAATAGTATGCAGTCTGTTTGTAAACCTTTGTCAAATGATGTAAATATGTCGTA
Source organism: Haemaphysalis longicornis (assembly GCF_048455015.1). Classification (NCBI taxonomy): domain Eukaryota; kingdom Metazoa; phylum Arthropoda; class Arachnida; order Ixodida; family Ixodidae; genus Haemaphysalis; species Haemaphysalis longicornis. The sequence goes on from NW_027526203.1 coordinate 265,849,138, forward strand.
GGTAAATTCCACTAACTGAGCTACGCATGAATGACCAGCTCTAAACGCGTGTTGGTAAGGAACAAAGAAATCACTGTTTTCAAGGTGGGTAAAAATGTTAGTGTAAGTTATGTGCTCCAGGGTTTTGCAACACACAGATGTTAAAGATATAGGTTTATAATTCATGACACTGTCACAAGTCCCGCTTTTATAAATCGGAACAATATCGCCCATCTTCCAACCTTCAGGTAATTCTGAGGTTTCAAGAGATTTCTGATACAGTACTTCTAACCTTGAGATGATATATGCGCAGGATTTCAAAACAAAATTGGGTATCCGATCTTGACCTGGTGCCGAGTGTGGTTTTATTTTTTGGAGAACGTCGACTATTCCAAAGTAGGGAATAGCAATATCCGGCATATCATCAAGTGCGTTGCTCAAGAAGACTGGAAGACGTTGAGGTACTAGCGATGAATACACAGAAACAAAGTAATCATTAAAACAACTTTATTTATCTCTATCATTAGTAACAGCTCCACTATCTGCACTATTGTGGATTGACGGAGGGATACCAACATCGTCTTTGCTGTTTGATTTCACTAGTTTCCAAAGTTCGTTTGGATTTTCTTTAATTCTAGAACCAAGAGAGTCAAAATACCACTTTTTTTCTTTCTGCGATTTCCCTCTTGATTTTGGAACCAAGTTGTCGAAGCTTAGAAAATTGCAGCGTTTGAATATACGATTCCTCTTATTAAGTAGAACCTTTATGGGTTTATCAAACGAAGGTTTATTTTTTCGGTGTTTCACAGAAAGAAGTTTTGATGGAATATGCGAGTCAATGAGCTCTAAAAGTTGTTCTTTAAACAGCAGCCATAACTCATAGACAGATACAGTGCTGTTCTAAGAAACTATCGAAGTTTTCGTCAAGCACTTCAGAAATACGAGAGTTCAGAAAGCGTCGCAGAAACGAGGCGCATTACTTTCATCTATTCAAATTTGTTGACAGTGTTTTTTTTTCTTACAGTGACTGCCCGTTTCCCGGCAGAATCGATTCGTGCTGGCTTAAGTTCGTCAACACCCCTACCCTATGTGTTTCCACAGGTTCTGTAAACGGCGGCCTTCGGTGCTTGGTATCGTGGAAGGCGGTCGTCTGCTGAAGTATTGGGGTTCTGAGGGACGCGTATGCATAGTTTCCACTTTGTAGCCTTGTCGCTGCGTGCTGACAAGAATGGTTATGTGTATTATTGTATAGAAAACGACGCCTGTCAACTACATGTGACATTCTATTTCTAGCGTAGCTATCAGAACATTTTTTTTCTTTTCAAATACTATAACACCTCTAGGGTCAAAATTAAAGATTTTTCATCTCTTACGCAGGTGTCGATAGGTGTTCCCTACCGTAACTTCCCCGGTTCTCCTTGCGGTTGCTTTAGATGGCGAGAACGAAGGGGAACTTGCGAGGAACAACCACAACAACAACAGGGAACCAAAGGGGGACTGCGAGTCTCCTCCTTTGTCCTAGCTCTTCCCCAATCCACTACACACCTGCGGCAAATTCAAAATGACCATCAGTGCAATCGCACGGAAACCTTGGCATTGCTGAGGCTAGGGCAATTTATTGCTCATCATAGCGAATCTTTCAGTGCAACCTCGACTCCAAACCTGCATGTACACCGAAAAAGCCTGTACTAGGCGTGAGCTGGTACAGGTATGTACCTTCATCATGTCGGTACGTACCTTCATCACGGAGTTCTCTGACCATCATGACTAGCGAAAAAAAAAAACGATAGCGTCCCAAAAATCTTTGCCACAGCTTTGTTTGCCCATCGTGTTTTTTTTTTCGCTTTCATTTAAGTTGTGTGTCGTTTATTTGTTCTTCCTAAGTCACAACGAAAAAAAACAGGACGGATTCTATCACGCGTTATTGTGTATTCATCGCTCGTTTACTCATACTATTAATCAGTTCAGATTGTGAGACGTTTGCGGCACTATTTTAAAATTCCTGTTTGGTATACCATGAAGCGAACATGCCACGCGAGTTTCCTCTGGTCATGGTCATGGTCGCGGGTTCGATTCCCGGCCGCGGCGGCCGCTTTTCTGATGGAGGCGAAAAGCAGAAACGCCCGTGTGTACGAGATTTCGGCGCACGTTAAAGATCCCCAGGTGGTCAAAATTAATCCGGAGCCCTCCACTACGGCGTGCCTCATCGCCTGCGTTGCGTCGGCGCGTTAAACCCTACAATCAATCAATCAATCAAACGAGTTTCCTCTTCTCAGAGGCGATGCATCTCACAGTTGTCGGTTGACCACATGTTCGACAAAGCCTCCACCTTGCTGGTCTGAGTATAAAAACTACAACCCAGTTACTCATACACATCCTCTCAGTGGTGTTTTGTAACATACTGGATCACCGCACGTAGTTATATATGGTGCGTAATGATACACCGAGTATGAAGCAAAGGATGGCTGGTATTTATCTACGGGAGTAATTGTCCTGGTTGGGCAACCATTATTTGGGTCGTGCCACATCTCACTTGAAAGTGTACTCCATTTATAACACAGTTCGGTAGACAGCTTAGGAATCGTCTATTTGAACATCTAAAATTAGGCGGTTAAGCAATAAGAATTGAACCAGTGCAGTGGCCACTTTTGCACGTGAAAATAGCCGAAAATTCCTGCCGAAAAAAAGTGGAAGCCGCAGTTTCGCGAAAGACGAATAAATTTAACGAAAACCGAAAATAGGAGGAAATAAAAATGGCTGAACATAGCTGCACGAACAATAGCTTGCAAGAAAGCTACTAACTCAAAACGACATTTATTTCTTAAACACCGCCTGCACTGGTTGCCTCATTACGCGAAATAATGTTCAAGAAACATTATTACGCGCCAAGGCCGCTCGGAGAAAAGCCGTACTAAGTTAGCAATATAGCAGGTATCGCTGCAGACATCGAATGGTGTCATATTTACCGGTCTATACTGCTGCGTCACTGCAACTGCAACAAAGTCAAGATAGCTGCTGTCTTGCGTAGCCGTCTGCTTGGATGTTTGCCATAGTAACGAGAACGCACCCCTAAAAGAAAGAAAAAACAAAAATAAAAACAATACAATTACCTTTTCGAGCCAGTGGGGCAACTTGTGCGCAATGTCACCTTTTAGACCAAACAGGGCCGTGGCACATTGCTCAATTGTCTGAAAGGGAAAGGTAAACCCTCCAGGCTACAGCTACCCACAACAAAACCTAATTTCTCTTCTGGAATCTGTACAAAACTGCTCAGCTCGATTTATACTTTCCGACTACTCCCGTACCTCCAGTGTTTCACTAATGAAAAATAACCTGGTTCTACCAAGTTTACACAATTGCAGAAAAATGTCTCGACTTTTTCTGTTTCACAAAATCTATTTCCATAACCCATCTATGAGACGCGACCTTTTCTCACGGCCCACGTACATATCATCCCTCATCGACCATCCGTTCAAGGTTGCTGTTCCATCTGGCCACACCAACGCATTCTCCGATTCATTTCTCCCCAAAACGTCTGAGGAATGGAACCACCTTCCCCACCACATTGTGTCCATTGAAGATCCGGCATCATTCAAGAACGCACTTTCTGTACATGTAATGCAGTAACCTGGTTCCCGGAAATATGCTTGTGTTTACATACTGCCTGTACTTCTACAGTGTTACCTGTTTTCATGCACTGTACCCACCCCCTCTGTAACGCCGTAAAGGCCCTGAGGGTACTCTAATAAATAAATAAATAAATAAATAAATAAATAAATAAATAAATAAATAAATAAATAAATAAATGGAGGTTGGTGAAACCTTTATTGCGCACTACCATCGCTCATGAAAAAACTACGAATTTCTTTTATTTTTGACCAATTGTCTCCCTTCTGCGTTACTTTTCAGTACTTACGTAAAGGTTATTAATTTTTCCACTACCAAGACGTGGTTATGGCTTATAAATCTATTTTGCCGGTATTTTCAAAGGGCTTGGGGCGTATTATTTTTGTACGGCTATCCGATTTCCTTAAAAAATACAATGTTTTAACAACTAAACAATTTGGATTCAGGCAACATTCTTCTACCGAACTAGGACTGCTACGACAAAAAAGAACTCATACTTACTAACATCGAGAACAAATTGATCACATTAGGGATATTTGTAGACTTTTCTAAAGCATTTGACAGAATGAATCATCGCACTCTTCTTTTGAAACTTTCGGCCTATGGAATCAGAAATAATATGCTTAATTTAATTTTTAATTATCTTAGTAATCGCGTGCAGCGTGTCACAATTAAGAGTTTTCAATCTGCGTTCAAGTCTGTTAAACATGGGGTTCCTCAGGGAAGTTTGTTAGGTCCTTTACTCTTTAAAATATATATTAACGATCTCATACAAATAGATAAAGAAGTTGAATACGTAATGTATGTGGATGATACAAGCTTATTTTTAACTGGAGAGGGCGTAAATAGCTTGTGGGAAAAGCCAACTTAGTCCTAGCTAAACTGCACAAATGGTCTATCAAAAATGCTCTTTTGGTCAACTCTGCCAAAACAAAAGCCATATTCTTTAAAGCCAAAAACACCACTTATGACCTAAGAAGTACCCTCTCGCTGGGGACTAATGAAATACAAATAACCAATGTAGTTAAATCTCTGGGCGTTTACTTTAGTGAGTTTGCGCTGTGGGATGCTCATTTCGAGCACCTGCAGACTAAACTCTCTCGCACAGTCGGAATACTTAGGAAGTTGCGACACATGCTGCCGGTTAAAACAAAGCTTCTTTTGTACTTGCATTATTTGAGTCAAATATAAGATACTGCAATTTAATCTGGGGTAGCTCCACTGCAACCAATATTAGTAAACTTTCGGTGTTACAGAACGGTGCATTGAAAGCAATAGCAAATGCGCCAAGTATATCCTCTTCCGACAACTTGTACTCAAAATATAACATAATTAAACTTACTTCTTTCTTTGATTTCCGCCTGCTTCAACTGTATAAATCATTATCCGAACGTCGAGCGCCTTTTCTTGAGGAAACAATTATTTTACAAAAGAACACGCACTCCCATCAAACACGTTACCATGAACGCTGGTACGTGCCTCGCCCACGGACTAATTACGGATTTCAAACGCTAAATTATGCGCTGCCTACTCTGCTTAACCGATTTGGTCTCCCCAATTCTTGTGATCGTTTGCCGTCCTACCAACAGATAAAAACTTTCTTTTTATAAGGTGCTTTCAGTGTATGTATTACTTTGGTTGCCTATCGTTTAGTAGTTCACATGTCTTCTTGTTAACCCTGCCTCTGCCATTCTCTTTGCCATGTCTTTGATACCACTTGTGTTGGATATATTTCTGTTCAATTCTTATGTAAGAATATTTTTTAATGGTACACGAGCTATGTATAAGTATTCAACTGTATTTGATCACACCAAAAACTGCATTGCTGTTTTGTTTCTTGCTACCTGCTGTTCGCTACCCCTGTTGCAGATGTAGCTCAGGGGAAGGGAGCGTTGTCAAGCTTCTAAGCTGCGGCTTTTTTTCCCTCCTCCTCAGCCATGTAATTTACATGTCTCAAATAAATTTGAAAATTGAAACTTGAACTTGAAATTACTCTCATGTTTGAGACTGCCTAGTTACAACAAAGATCTTCGCATTTGTGTGATTTTTGCGCCATTAGACCACCGAAGAAAATACACTTTTCCCGTAATATTTTATTCGTTCCTTTCTTTCTTTCTGGTTTGTTTGTTTGTGTTTTGTTTAAAGACACTTCCCGTATCATAAGAGATCGCCGCAGCAGCACAGTACACAGAAATATACGCACTGTTTCGCTCCGCCGACCCGGAGTATCAGGCGAAAGCGACATACATTGCTGCTTATAAAGCATTGACCAATACACCAGCGCAACTAAGTCCTACTGAGCGGGTATATAACACTTCGCAGGGCTTCGCAGCACGCGCACGTGATTTAGAGCATGGGCACACATCTCTTGAGGGTGACCGTCCAAGTGCTGGCACTCTGTGTGATTGGTTGACTGATTCGTTCATTGTTTGGTGCATGCCCAGAATGCACCGCGTGTGGCAGAGTCTGTAGAAGCGCGCACTCCAGTAGTGTACAGTCCTGCTCTTACAAAACGTTGTCCATTGTGATCTTACGGCGGGGAATTTTCTCTTTCTCGGAGAATTTTCGACTGTAATTTTGGCCAAAAGGTCAAAGGGGAATCTTTAATAGATGCAGGGAATTTTAGGCGTCGTGGAGTAAAATGAAAAAAAAAAGTCAGTAAACCGGACCTTGCATCTTTTATTACTTTTCTTTTAACAAGTTCCTTTAACACTTGGTCGGATTTGTGTGCAAATACCCTGACTCGTGTTTCCACAAGCCACAAGTAATCAAAACCGCTTACAATCCAGTTCATAAAACAGTAGGGAGCATAGAAGAAAGAATACTCCACGAGAAAGCTAGTAAAGCGTTCAAGAAAAATTCGTCTAGATCCGGGAAGAATTATTTTCAACTGCGAAGCTTCCCAAAAATCTGCGTGACTTTCCTTTGTAGCCGTATGGGCATGTTAGGTGGATGCCAAGTTTTCCGTCCGCAGAAACTTACTTAACCTTGCGGTTTCCTCTAAACTGATCGCCTAACGGGATAGGCTACTCTCCCTCGACAACAGGGACTTCACAAAGATTCGACTTGCATGAGCCAAAGCTTTGGGAATAGTGTTCGTTGACTAGCATTGATTAGTCATTGGGATGCATTCTGGCGTAGCTGACCCACGGAAGTGCCTTGATGTAGCAACGGGTCTCACCGACCAGGGAAATGCATGAAGCACCGGCAGCTTTGCAAAGTTAGGCTAGTCAGTGCTTCCCAGCCTTCCATTAAGCGCATCTAAACCCACTACTATTCTGCCGCCTGGCGGAAGGTCTGGGATTTCTACAATTGAACTGGATAAACGGAACAAATAAGGAGCAGTACTGTACACGTGCCGGCGAAAGGGACAATTGTATGCTCGGGGGAGCGGAAGCTGATAGCAGAAGGGGGGGAGGGACTATAGGAGGGACGGAAAGCAGGCAGCTTAGCTCTCAGTTTGTAATCAGGCTGCAGCCAGCCTAATTCCGAAATCATGACGCCGCAGGCGAAAGTGCGCGGTGGTAGGCCCACTACTGAGTTGAAACGGAAAGCAGAGGCCACAACGCGAGGCCGTTAATTGCGCAGCTAATGCTTTCCAGCCGGTTGTGTGCACCACTCGTAGGGAGAAAAACCTCGGGCACGTGCGCAGCCACAGAAGCTGCTCGCCAGGAGCGCCGCATCCTTGGCTATAAAGTTACGCACTTTTTTTTTTTTTTTTGCAATGTCTGCGGTTTCTTCAATGCAAGGTGGGACACTGCGCAATATTTTAGAAGCTGGATTAGTTGTTGGCTTTAAAATGGGCAATACAGACACTCCTCGCAGAAGTATTCTTGTAGGAGTCGCCATAATAACATTTTATACTCCTTTTGCATTAAAGTACTGGTTTTGTGTATACGAGAAGCTGTGTGCCATCGCAGGTGTTTAATGTGAAGGAACCAGAAATATTTAGGGTAGGTTGTAAACACCGTTAACAAAAGGACCGTATAGCAACGCACATACTCAGCAAGTCATGCATCCAACAAGCAACTGCGGCTGCGCCAATTTGAAGGCAAAGCATGTACTGTAAACGCCGGTCTATGATAAAATTTTTGCGTCGTTTTGCCACGCTTACGTGCTACCTGCAGCAACAACTTTGCCCGTGGTGCGTAGTCCCAATAACATGTCCGTCGATCTGTTCCTCCACAATGCACTAAGAAGACCCATGACTGCGATCAAGGCGGTAAAACAGGTCAGTGACAAGGCGCAGCATTTGGTTACACTGGAAAATTGCGACCAGCGCTGTGACATTACGCAGTGCTGACATGACGTTTTTCACCGAGGGATGTGATAGCGCAGGTCGCTTCTTTGTATCCAGTTGTATGTGTGACATCGTTATGGGCTCGCTTGGACGCAGCCATCGGTCACTCGGGTACATTGCAGAAAAGCAGACACTCGGAAATCTGCCTTGTGTGTGTGCGTGTGCGCGCTTGCGCCTGTGCGTGCGTGTGTGCGTGCGTGTGTGTGCGCGCGTGCGTGTGCGCGTGTGTGCGTGCTTGTGTGTGTGCGTGTGTGTGTGTGTGTGTACAGGTGTGCGTGTGTGTGCGCGTGCATGTGTGTGTGCGTCTGTGTGTGTGCGCGTGTGTGTGTGTGCGCGTGCGTGTGCGTGTGTGCGCGCGTGTGAATGCGTGCGTGTGTGTGTGCATGTGTGTGTGCGTGTGTGCGTTCGTGCGTGCATGTGTGCGTTCGTGCGTGCGTTCGTGCGTGTGTGTGTGCGCGCGTGCCGTGTGCGCGTGTGTGCGTGCATGCGTGCGTGCGTGTGGGTGTGTGCGTGTGTGTTTGTACGTGTGTGCGTGTGCATGTGTGTGTGTGCGGGTGCGTGTGTGCGCGTGCGTGTGTGCGCGTGCGTGTGCGTGTGCGCGCGCGTGTGCATGCGTGCGTGTGTGTCCGTGTGTGTGTACGTGTGTGCGTGTGCGTGTGCGCGTGTGTGTGCGTGTGTGTGTGTGCGTGTGTGTTTGTACGTGTGTGCGTGTGCATGTGTGTGCACGCGTGTGTGTGTGTGCGTGTGTGTGTGTGTGTGCGTGAGCGTGTGTGAGTGTGTGTGTGTGTGTGTGCGTGTGTGTGCGCGTGTGTGTTCGCGTGCGTGCGTGTGTGTGTATGTGTGTGTGTAATCTTTTTGTGCTCGTTCAAGGAGCCCCTCATTCTTAATTATATAAGCTGTCTATTTAATGGCTGTTACCTACATCAGTGGTAATAGACGGAAGCCATAGATGGATAGATTATACGCCCCTGACTGCGGTATGAAAAGCGTTCTTAGTCTGGCCGCTCACAACAAGAACCTTTTACCTCTCTCGATGATTTTTATACAGTTTTTTGAAGAAGATATGCGAAAAAATGTCAAAAATGTAAAATATGTTTTAGAAGCGGCCAGCTGCAACGATTCCGAATGTATTATACAATGTATAAAGCAATAAACACGCATACAGGTAGATAAGCAACTGCCGTAACAATGATAACATCAAACTGCGCAACTATGAGCGGCTTCTATTTTAAGACCAATGTGTGGGAGAAGAAACGTTGCCCGAAGCCTCGTTATGTATAGATGGGGTGGTACATAAATTGCTCATTTGTTGAGGTCTCAAACGTTCGGTTTTCTCGCAACTAACATTCTTTTACTGTGGGGCGTACCATCTTCCCATAATTATTTAGGCTTTATTTCTTATTAATCAGCGCAGTTGCCATGAGTTATTTATCAAAGAGTGAATTCAGCTTATCATTACTGATTTTTAAATTGTAAGGCTTCCAGAACCTTGCAAAACAGCAATTATTTCCACTAAAACTTCTTGCGCGTGAGTGAACGTATACAGCGATCAAATAGACTGCAAAAAAAAAACGCTTCAGTGGAGGGAAATTGCGGCTGCATGCGCGTGCTGCTAACAATGATGGCCGTGCGCGTGCATGGCGCGATACGGCAATGGCCAGTGCGAGAACGTATTGATGCACTAGGTATTGTTAACGAGGCACTCTACCGGTGCATCGCTGGAATTGCAGCGCGCTTCCCTTAATGGGGGCAAAAAATGTTCTACACTAATGAGATTTCCATCGACAATGCTACATTCAGGGTTTCTTTTAACGCGCTAAAACTTCGTAATGGCAATAGTTGGTCTGGGGTTCCTGCTTTAAAAGTGAATTTTTAGTGCTTAGTAAGAACCACGTTGTAAGATATACTTTTACATGTGGACCTAGCGGCTCAAAACGTTGCCAATTAAAGTTGGAGGTGCAGCGCGTAGGCCTTCGATTGAAAGGTCACCTCATGGCAGACCTCCTAAATTTGCAGCGTCCTAGACTGCACGTGGTTTCACTAACGACTGTCCGAAGCAAGGTGGTTCGCAGGCACGAGCAGCATACGTGTAAAGAGGCGCTGTTTGCGTGAGCTCACCGTGTGTGCTCACACAAAGCGAACCTAAAGCGTGAGTTTGCCGCATTGTTAAAACAGCTCCGAGATTTTGAGCGTCCTAAACTCATTTAGACCCGCGCCGAAGCACTTCTGAACATTGGGCAGCACCAGTGACTTCCACAAGATCGCTTCTTCTCCGCTGCTTCGTGCGTGAACTTACACTTGTGCAACGTCATTTACGACGAATACACATAAGCGTACTCGGGGCTAGTTTATTCCATTCTAGCAATTCAGCTACCTTCCTTGTATTACGTGGTGCTATTTCGCCAGCGGACGCTTCCTTTTTGCCACTGCCGCCACTGAGAATAGTTTCTTACAATATACGCAAGAGAGGAATCTGGCGCTACCATCTATGCGGCTCATATCAAGGCCGTCTTTGTCGTCATGGGCCGCCATTATATCATGCGCTTGCCTTAGCTGCGTCATTGGCTTGGATTAAAGCGTTTTAGTGGCCATATATTTGAACACGGTGCCACAAAAGGGCAAAGAAGGGTGTGTTTTAACATAAGTGGAAAATAAAACAGGCTGGCCTTAAAGCTAAGGAAAAAGGAAGTGAAACGTGTTTTTGTAGGAATGGTTGTGCCTACTATTCTGCAGGCCAAGCTGGTATTAACAGCAAACAATGTTACTATTTTGGGGAAAACTCGTTAGAGAGTCTTCTCTTATTAATTTTACCATTATTTCAGATAATAAGTAGTTTGAAGAGTTTGGAAAGCTTTTTGAGCGTGCCTATGAAAACGTCGTCTTCGTGGTGAACCGGTGCTCCGACCGTCAGCTACAGTTTAACAAATCTTGTTACTGAGCAAGTTGGTTCATACTTGAAGAAAAAAGAAAACATGGCGTTAAAAAGTCGCGGACAAAGTGAAGACAGGACAGATACAGGCGCCCGTATATGCCGTATCTTGTCTTCGCCGAAGTAGGTTTTGTTTCTTTTTTTCGTCAGCTACAACTTTCACGGCATCATATTACCCGCTCAGTCATACGTCCTTCGACTACGGCATGACTTTAGTGTACTGTATCATGACGAACGTCAGGTACGAACACGCACTGCCTACCTTTTCACCGAACACGGCTACCACAGAACAGGGAAGATTTCGGCTTCCTCGTAACTCGTAGATGTGTTAATGCATAGCGAAGAAAGCAAATCCCCAAAACCGCTTTAGAATCCAATTGAAATGCCAAGCCAAAGCCAAAAAGGGGGGTCTTCCCATAAACCCCCATGACGACATGGATTCCCAGGTGCAGTTTCCTCTCTAGCCTACTTACTAAGAAACTCTATGACACTGAGTGGATGGGGTGCTATAAAATCGACGGCACTGCATCCATTGCGAGCGCGCACCTGTTCGGCGTTGAGTATGACTTCCCATACAAGCTCCAAGTATCGTTTCTCAGAATCGCACTCTCAAACAAATGCCGTCGGCAAGTAGGATCATTGTCGGCGGGGGATTGCTGCAGAGAACGCAGTCATTCGTTTAGGATAGCATGGAAAGTTAAATAATGTCCCGTTTTCTTCCTACCTGCGCGTAAAGGCGTTGAGGTCCTTTATAAAACATTTGCACCCCATTTTTTTCGTTGTCCAGTTAACCCCGAAATCTCACTTTCCTAGGCGTTCAACGGCTGCACACATTCTACTCGGTTGAATTTTTTACATCTTCTTTTGGATGTAACCGACTCAAAACACCTTTCAGAACACTTTGGAACACTGCGGCGAGCGCAAATGCGTTCGCACGGCTTTCTCCAAATTATCGTCTGCTCCGTCGGGTGGCGGTATCGGCCAAGCCACGGCGAGCAGACGACCGGTTGTAAAAGCTACCGAGAAGGCCCGACGACGGGCCGAAAACGTACCGACACCTCCGAGTGGCTGGCGCTCGGGCAGCTTGTTTTCTCTCGCGCGGGAGGGCGCGGCAGTCAACGTTCTCAGCGGCGTCTGTTGGGCGACTTTATTAAAACGACGAGTAAACGTTTGTTTTGCAAGCTGTGTTTTCCCCTAAAAGCATATCTTACACAGTGGTAAGGACGTAAGTAGTCATGACTTAAGGTGCCCCAAACCACAGTGAAGTTAATTGTTTTGCTTTCTGAAAAATTCCCGTTGTTGCTGAAGCTCAACCTGAAGAACCTGTAGAGCATGGAAGTCCTCCACGGCGTTCATGAAGATGCGGTTGGTGGGTTACTGGTCTCGCTTTGTTAATTCTTCCTTGCGCGGAATGGGACGCCGTTCCATTATGGTGGACCTCTTGGACATGTAGTCTTGAATTTTAAAATCTGCGTGTTGTGGCGGGCGGAGCAGTGAATATTGATTCTTGCATTCTTTTATGGTTGGGACAGTTAAGCTTTCAGCAGAAGAGGACGCGTGGTCATGACTGCCACTGTACCGGGAACATATCAGCGAGAGTTCGTACACCTAATTCAGCCATGTGTGCGAACCGCGAGCATTTGTTTACATTGCCTGAGAATTCTCACGTACTCCTGCACGGGTGGCGTGCATATCGAATGACGACGTATTCGAGTGTTGTTTCTGTGGCGAACACGAGCAGTGCTGTTTGAAGTTCTGCCCAGTGTGCACGTATACTTCACAGGTCCCGTGAGGCGAACACATCACGGCTTTCGGGGTAAGCGTATTTTAAGCAGTAAGCTCCTCCTACATCTCGTCTTTAGTTACTGCTAGATACGGCGAACCAAGCTAGCCTGTTCAGTACTGGTTCTTTGGATAGTATTGGTAATGTATAAATCTGCGTGAAACCTTCGTCCCTAAAAAATGTAGAATCCCCGTAGAAAATGTCAACAGCCTCCTTTCGGCCGTTACACGGTGCGTATGCTTGCACTATCTTTAGCTCGCATTTTTTTATTCAGCTTTATAACAGCCGCGACACTATCGCTAATGACGTAGATTTTACCACAAAACCTGCTAGTTCTCCGTGCATACAAGAACCCACCCCGAGCCGGTCCTTTCTTTATGCCCTCAGTAGCATAGAGTATGTCCAGTATGAGCCCCTAAACGCACTGACCTGTTCTTCTAAGCTCTCCTTATCCTATGATGTCCCATTTAACGCTTGAAAGCTCCTCTAGTAGCACAGCTAAGGTACCCTCGCTCGACTGCACCGTAATGTTAAACGTTACCAGGTTCAAGTTCCAGTGGCGGCCTGTGCGGGACCAGAGATTAATTTTGGTAGCTTTACTTGTACATACCTCCTCCACCCCTTAGTAGTTCTCCGGTTATTTTGTCGTCACCTGCGGCTTTTGCTCTCATCATCTCCTCTATCGCCTTTCTCCCCTCGGCTTTATTAGGGATGGAGCCTCGCGATCAAAGCTAGTCTTTTCAAGGCCGTTTCCTGGGGTAACGTTACTGGAGCATGAATTTACATACGACCTTTCCTCCGCTTCTATTATCTCCATCCACATTTATCATGATGTTACCCGTTCCATACCTGTTCCCCACGTCCCCCCGAGCGCGTGCGCGTGCGCACACATACACACACACACACACACACGCACACACACGCACGCACACACAAACACACACGCACACCCACACACACACACGCACACACACGCACACACACGCACACGCAATCACACACGCAAACGCACAACAGAATACTGGTCGGCTGCGATGAACAGACCGGTATTCTGGAGGTCGTGGGTTCGGATCCCACCTGGCGGGCATTTTTTTCCCACTTTCTGTCTGTCCAAATTCTTTATCTCTGCTTCAATGACCTACCACATCCTTCCCTTTGCTTACCGAGTTTTTCTTGACTGCCAACCCTTATTTTTGTCTTATTTCAACGAGCCCTTCATTTCTTTCCTATTCTGATTTGCTATATATATATATATATATATATATATATATATATATATATATATATATATATATATATATATATATATATATATATATATATATGTATATATATATAAATATTAATATATATATATATTTATATATATAGCAGGTCCAAACCAAGCGCGTGACACAGGCTTGGCTCTCACACGCTGATGATGCTCCCCGTCCGGTTCACTGGTTCTTCGTTTTCCTTTGTCATTATCGCACGATGGCCAGTCTCCTTGAAAGGGTACCAGATTGTTAATACAGAACTGTTGACCGCTGTTACCACGAACGTAACTCTGGACGGATGGCTGGTCTGGCGGCTTCGGTGTACTTGTCTCTCTTGCGCACTACAATATATATATATATATATATATATATATATATATATATATATATATATATATATATATATATATATATATATATATATATATATATATATATATATATATAGAGAGAGAGAGAGAGAGAGAGACAGAGAGAGAGCTCTTTATTAGGAGACAAAGCCGAGAGATTTCTGCCGGAATTTCGACACCGACATGCTACCCGGGGGGGGGGAAGGGAAGGGGGGAAAGAACAAACCCGATAGACACCGCAGCCTGTGTCAAATATTTCAGTTGCTGCGAGAAGTTAGAAAAAAAAGACTTCAAAGAAGGACATCATAGAAATGAATCCGTCTGAAGGAGGTTGGAAGTAATAGTGTAAATTTCTTCTTTCGAGAGACATGAATATATGTAGTCTAAAGGAGGGACAAATGAAAAAATTATTAATTCTCTGCAGCTATCGACAAAGTGTCGTAGTGTCAATGACAGAACAGGTGCAGGCAGTTCATTCCACTGTTCGATTATGCCGGCCGGAAAGTGGGTTTGAAAGTATCGGGGCGGGCGAGTATTTGCGGAATATTAACATTAAAACTTCGCGCTTGACGATGCCCCTTTGTTCAAACCAATTCAATTATTCAAATTTATAACCCTGGTACGGTTCAAGACAAGCGAGCCCTATTAGGCAATTGAGTTCATTAGTGACTCTTAAAGGGCGTTGCGACAGTAAATTAGTCTCTTTATATCTTTTTCTTGAGGAAACCACCCATTGCTTTGAGCTCAAAGTTGTCGCGTAGGCCGCATTTTGTGGTATATTAAAGCGGAGCTTTCTTTGTCTTACTGATGGTTCCCAGACAGTTTATGGAACGCCGTTTTATCGAACGCCATTTGATTTTCGCCCGCAAGAAAGCCTCGCGTTTCAACCATCGTCGTGTTTAGATGGGGGGTATTCTAATTTTTTTGTTGTTGTTGAACACCAATATTGGTGAAGACATGGATATGGTAATTTAGAAATAAACTAAAGAGCATTTTCGTTTATGGGAAGTCCGGTCACAATGACGCGGAAAATGAACGCCGCGAACAGCGGCGCCACCTGTGAGAGAGAGAGAGAGAGAGCTCTTTATTAGATGAAAGCAGAGAGGTTTGCCGGCATGTTCCCGCCTGCATGCTACCCTGCGGGGATGGGGAGAAGGGAGTAAAGGCCCTAAAAGAAGTAGGGCAGAAGAAAGATGGGAAAAGAAGAGATTAAAAGAAAAAGTGAACACGAAGCTTTGCGTGGTGACTTAAAAGTCCACACGATCTCCCACGTAAAGTTCTAAATTGTCTCTGCGAGGCCGATTCCGTGTAAATAGTCAAATAAAGCAACCAACACTTTTCTCTGGGACGATGGAGAGGGCCAGGGTCCAAGGAGACCTTTCAAAGATATAGATGCGTTGTTGAGGCACTCAATCTTTTCTGCGAG
This sequence comes from Haemaphysalis longicornis, assembly GCF_048455015.1. Taxonomy (NCBI): domain Eukaryota; kingdom Metazoa; phylum Arthropoda; class Arachnida; order Ixodida; family Ixodidae; genus Haemaphysalis; species Haemaphysalis longicornis. The sequence goes on from NW_027526203.1 coordinate 265,864,788, forward strand.
GTGAGTTCTTTCTTGGATGTATGCCGGACACTCTAGAAGGACGTGCTTTACTGTTTCGGGCAATCCACAATTATCGCAATAGGGGTTTGCAGTTAGACCGAGGCGATGGCGGTAAGAGTTCGTGAGCGCTGCGTTGAGACGCAACCGGTGGTAAAGGGTTTCAAGCTTACGTGGAATTCGCTCTGGTAGCCTCATTCTGAGTCCAGGGTCTATATGGTGCAGGAAAGGGTGCCGAGTTTCAGGACAAGACCAGAGGCGGTTTCGCTCCGCTAAGGCAAGCTCCTTCGCTAGCGCCGCGGCCTCGTGTTTTGTGAAAAAAATCTTTCTTACATTTCGCAGCTGTAGGCCTCTGCGAGCTGTCTCATCCGCTTTCTCGTTGCGGATAATGCCGCAATGTGCAGGAATCCATTGTAGGGTCACTCGGTGACCGGCACGCCGTAAGGTTTGCTGGCACGCCGTAAGGTTTGCAACGCCGCCTTCGAGTCCGTGAATATAGCCCATTCGGCTGGTGGCTGACGAAGAATGTAGCGCAGGGCTTGTTTAAGTGCATGGAGCTCGGCAGACGTAGATGAGGTTGCTCGTTCCAGGCGGTAGGACAAGGCTTTGCCGGTCGACGAAATGAATACGCAGGAAGAACTACCGTGAGGCGTAGTTGAGCCGTCAGTGAAAATGTGGGCCATATGTGAATACCGGGCATTGATGTGGGCAAGCGCGAGTTGTAGGAGGCACAATTGTGGCAGAGTTTTCTTGGAGTTAAGACCAGGTATGCTAATGTTTATGCAAAGGGGTGAGAGAGTCCAGGGAGGGAAATCAGACGGCATGGTTTGTCGTGCTTGAGGGGGTACAGAAATGTTTATAGAGTTTATCGCTTCTGCGAAGCTGGAATTTTCGTTGCGCTGTACATTAGGGCCAAGACATTGCTTTGTGAGTGCAACTGATGCCTCAGGTATATTCGAACTGTTTCCTGCAGCCGGAGAACATCCAAGGGCAAGCAACCAGCCTCCGCAACTGTACCAGTGCACGAAGTGCCCTTAGGCAGACCAAGACAGGCGCGCAGACAATTATTTCTTGCTCCGTCAAGCTGCTTTTTGCTTGAAGTCGACAGCCGCTGTAAAACTGGTAGGCTGTAACGTAGCAAGCCATCGACATAAGCCTTGCAGAGCAGCACCATCGATCGACAGTCACTGCCCCAGCGACTGCCGGCAAGGTACCCAATAACTTGCGACACTGCAGAAACTCGAGTACGTAGTCTGTGGACCTCAGGGGCCCACGAGAGGTTCCTGTCCAGAGTTATCCCGAGGTATCTTTGGGTGCGCACATAATGCAGTCGATGACCCCCAAGGATTAACGGGAATTGAGTCATCCGCTTGCGGGTGAATGCCATGGCTACGCTTTTTTCAGGCGATAGACGGAGACCCTTGGGCGCAAGGTAGTCAGATATATTTCTTAGAGCCTTCTGGATCCTCTTTTGTGTATGGCGACGAGACCTTGCTGCACTCCAAATGCAAATGTCATCGGCGTAAATTGTTAATTTCACGCCAGGAGGCAGGGCACGCTTTAAGTTGATTAGCACAATGTTGAACAGCTGAGGGCTCAAAACTGCTCCTTGCGGTACTCCTTTCTCGATAATGTGACACGAAGTATGGCCTTCCGGTGTACTCATAAAAAGTTGTCGTCGTTCCAGGTAGCTTGATACCCATGCATACAGTCTCCCACTAAAACCAATACCAGCAAGGGACTCAAGAATGGCTGTATGAAAAACCGAATCAAATGCCGCCTTTATGTCTAAAAAGACCACAGTTGGTATGTGCCCGCGGTGTAATTCTTGTTCTAGTGACGCCACAAGAGCAAGGATGCTATCGATGGCAGACCGGTTTTGACGGAAGCCATTCATCTCAGGCGGATAAAGCTTCCTCCTTTCGATGTACCAGTTCATTCTTTTAACGATCATTTTTTCCATAAGTTTTCTTATACAGCTTAGTAGGGCTATGGGACGAAAAGATTCGTATCGAGTTGGTTGTTTTCCGGGTTTTAAGATGGCTGTAATTTTGGCTGTTTTCCATTCTGCAGGTACAGTACCACGCAGCCAGGTTGCGTTGTAATACTCCAGAAGGCGTAAGCGCGAGTGATGAGAGAGGTGGGAAACTGCTTCATATGTTATGCCGTCGTAACCTGGAGAGGACCGTTTCTTCACGTTTGAGATGGCCGCGTTCAACTCGCCTATCGAAATGGAAGGTCCAGGGCGGGCAGAGAGGTTGGTGGCGCTGCGTCAGGAACACGCTGCGGAGACACTTGAGGCGTAGAAATCGTAGGCAGGAGCCTACAATACCCTTCAGCCGCTTCTTTCTGGGAAATTCCCTCGTGTAATGACAACGCCCTGAAGGGATGTAGCTGCTGGCTGTCTTTCCGCATGCCCTTTAGGACCCGCCATATCCGGGAGAGAGGCTGGTGCACATCTAATTTAGTGCAGAAATCGCGCCACCGTTGTCGACTTAACTTTTCCAAGTAGCGTCTCACAAGTCTTTGAGCTTTGCGAGCCTGCCTCAGATCCTCTAATTCTTTTGTACGGCGAGCTTTCCGCTCAGCGCGCCTGTCGTCACCGGTGAAAATGCAGAGCATCAGTAGCAAGGGTGCATGTGTTGCTGCAGGGGCATCGCCTGACTCGGCTCACTCGGGCCTCGGGCAAACACACAAGATGCGCGTACATTTTCAACCCACCGCTTTTAAAGCTCCTCCCCGGCGTTGTTTCGACATTCGACCCGCCCTTTCGCCCTTTTTTCCAAGTAGTGACTATATATGTGTGTATATATATATATATATATATATATATCAGGGTGTCGAACCGGAACCGAACCGAACCGGAAACAGGAACTGAACCGGTATTTTTGCCGGAACTGAACCCGAACCCGAACCGTTATTTTTTGAGCACGCTGAACCCGAACCGGAACTGAACCGAAAAAATAAATAACGGTTACCGGTTCATGCCGAAACGGTTCGACCCTCCGTTGTTGATATTGCACAGTCAACGTGATTCAGGCCTTTTTTTTTCTGTCACGTACAGTCGGCAAAAGGCTTGTCTATAACGCTTGAGCGGCATGTTCCGGACTGCGCGGGAGACACCTAGTGATAACGCATGGTTTGAGATTGTAGAATGTTAGCATGCGCGGCCCGCATCAGCACGATGGCTGTGTGCCTCCTCGCTGTGCCACAACTGTGGTGCAACTTCGTACCCGCTCGCGCACTTGTCCCTCCAGACAATTGAACACTATCACGCTCTATGTAACAACAGGGAAAATGAATGAGGACCAATGTAGCAATGGTCTGTTGCTGCTGGAAGAGCGAGCGTAGTGCAAGCAGACCAAACGAAATGTAACTCTCCGTAGCTTGCAGGGGATATAAAACGACTTTGCCCTTCCCTAGCTGCGACTTTATTGGAGCAATCAGGCTGCAGGAGTGCTCCACTGCGCAACAGCGAAAGCCCACACTTGATGTGTGCAAACTTTTTGCATTTCGTAATTTGTTTAAAAGGTCCGACACCTGCAAATTGTTAATACTTGACAAGTGTGACCGCAGGAGCTGCTCAGTGGCTAAGCCGTTTGCTGCTGATGCAGTCTTGTCTCTTTCAGATCTGCAGTTTTTCGAATGTGCACTTGTACTGACTGCCCAACTCGCTACATTACTTCTACTGCTCGTTCCGGAGGGGAGTACTGCTGTGGACGAATTAGCGAGCGTCTACCCATAAAAGTCCCATCTCATGCTCCGCGCGTAAAATTTCCCTTTCATTTTGTAACAGAATAATTTGTTATATGATTCCGCAATGTAGCACATGGAACGATGGCCGGGGGTCAGGCCGTACGATGACATACTGCATGATTGTAATGCACACATCCGGTATAGCTATCGCAAAATGAATTGCAGCGGTCAGAGCATCAATGCAGTGACTGAGCGTTAACTAAAGCTTACTTTTAACAAAAGTGTGGCTAACACATTCGATAAGGTGACAGCTAACAAATTATTCACCGTTACCAAATAATCTAATTCATTGGTACTATTTATGTGCCTGTTGTAGAATTTTTCTGTTTTGTTACAAATATAAAGAATGTGCGCCATTGGTATTAAGCGCTGGTATTTGAACGCGCCAGTACGCAGGCCTAAATTTAAGGATTCAAGGTTAGCGTGATGAGCGATTCCATAGCGACGATTGCAATTTCAACAAAAAAGGAAAGGGCGGAAAATATTATGAATAGTCGCTAGGACAACATAAAGTCTGGGTGAGAAAGTAGGTGGTAAATCGTCGCCACTTCACCTGCTTTTGTAATATCTGGTAATTGTTTAAGTTTGCTTTGAAATTGCGCCACTGCCCTTGGGGAACAGCAGCATTTTGAATTTTTGTTTATATTTTGATTCGACTGTCGTTTGAAACTACGAAATGGTTTTTTTTTAATTTCAGGGATAATTCAAGTTATCGAACCGGTTCGCGAACCGCTTCAAGCTCCCGAACCGGTTCGCGAACCGGTTCGGTATGTGATTTTGTCGAACCGGAACTGAACCGGAACGAAATGATTTCGCCTGAACCAGAACCGTAACCGAACCGGTATTTTTTTCGGTTCGACACACTGATATATATATATATATATATATATATATATATATATATATATATATATATATATATATATATATAGGCTGTCTTTTCCCCTCGCTCTAATGTTGTCGCAGGCTAATTAAATCGGACGCGACTAAAACGGATGGCAAACACTAGGTCTTCCAAACGAGACACACTTTAACTCACTGACCAGGCCACAGAGCAGCTGTAGTTGGAGTTGGGTGCATGACTAGAGCTTCTGTAAAGCCGAGGAGTCCTTTGTTTGCGCCACTCTTCCGGAATAATGTCGTTTACGTAACTGAAGCAGCAAAGGTACTCGACACAGGGATTTGAAAACCAGCTTTGTGGGATTGAGAAGGCCGGCCTAACAAGATTGGACCATGAATTTTTTTCTTCCCATTTTTAGTTGCCTGCGGGCACGCAGGCAACTCACTCGGAAACGAGCTGTGTTTGCGCTCGCTCCGCCCGAAAACTAGCCGGTACCGTTGACTCGGGCCCCGGGCAAACACACAAGACGCGCGTACATTTTCAACCGACCGCTTTTGAAGCTCCTCTTCTACATTGTTTCGACAATCCTTGACGGCCAATCCGAGATTGCTGGTGTGTTCGGCTGCATTCGTGAACTAAGCAGGGACGGTTTTATCTTCACCTCTTTTCGTTCGTGCTTGTGCTAAATTGTGCTTTTTCTGTTTTTCTCTTTTGCTATGACGAGAGGTTCGCTAACGGGTGTGGAGCGAGTTTCTCCTTCTTTAATCGAGTCAAGTTTGGGTTTTAAAGCCGAAAGGTTAGGAACCAGCGGCTTCCCGGGGTGCGGCAAGGGCGCTTCCGCAAGCGAGTTGAGCCGTCAACGCGAAGCTTTCTGGAAGTGGACACGGCACTTAAAGAGGGGGAAAAAAGCTACTTGTCAGTTTCTTTGCCATTCTTTGCAAAATTCTTTGCAAAAAAGAAAACCACTTGTCATTTTTTGCCAGTATAGATGAACTGCGCAGAATACATGTTTCACTAGAATCTTGTTCGTTTTATCACAGCCCCGTCATCAAGGGCTCTCCGGGCACATCCGCGCGCCAGGAATTCCGGCTAAGGTCAAGTGTTTGGTTTCGTTTCAGGCTGGCATATTTATCGCGAGGAGAGACACAAGTTTCCGATGGGATCGAACGCCGTTGCACTAGTTATTTTTCAAACGTAAATTAATAACTACTAGCAACTTACGTTACTAAATGACTTAGTAAGCTCACATTACAACGATCAGTACAGCGAAACTACTTATTTATTGAAGGTGCTCGCAGAAATATGCGTGCCACAGTAGCTTGTATAGTCGGCCTTGAGCTTTGCAAGGTTTTTTTCTTTTGTTGCGAGGTTTTTTTTTGTAAAATAAAAGTGAAGAACCTACTCCAAGATATCCTGAACTCTTTACCTAACCGTAATGTTGCTGATGCAGATTTATTCAGTCTAACTGGTTAAATTGTTATTGATTTTTGAGGTACAATCACAAGAAAATTGAGGATTTGGGGAGACAGGTTCCAAAGACAAGGGACTCATCTAACGCAAGCACAGGGATGATTTCAAACTCAGGGTGCCCCTGAAGTTGTAGTTAAATGTCGCCAGCACAAGAGCGCATGAAGTAAAGGTGCTCCTGAAAACCTTGGAAGTCGCCTGAAGCATTCGAGCTTCTGCTCAGCAACACTACATGAAACTCCTATCTCTCTTCAAATGACTGTTTTGCATTAATGCACGCCTCTGCCCGCTATTGTATTCCTTGTGCGCGAATGACGACTGCGCATGCGCTGCTCACAAGTGCTTGGCATGGTGGAGCTTTGTACATCATGGCCATAAGGAGTCACAGAACACGAGGTTCCCGCCGGCAGCCTTCGTGTGTAGAACGCACCAGACCAAAATCGAACAAAAATATATGCGTCCACACACAACTTCCAAGCCTTAGTTTCTAGAGTCGGAACTGACTTGTGTGTATTTACGAACTGCGATAAACCAGCTCTTCACTATTTATAAATGCGATGGGCCTCAATTTTGAGTTTATTGAACGAAATTGGGATTTGAGGACGAAGATGCGGTCACTGACCAAGTTAAGGTGAAATCATCCGCATCTTCGTCCTCATCATGATACCTGACCAGACGAACTTTCGTCGAACTCTCGACTAGAAATTGTGATTTGTTAGTCAAAGTTCGCGAGTATTTTCTTTTATTGTTTCCACTTAATTTACAGCTTAATTCAGTTGTCATTGGGGGAGTTTCGAAGCCATGGCTCTCAAGCACGCCTGTTTAGGTGGTTTTCTCGAACGCAGAACAAGTTCTAGGATCATTCATCGCTTAGACTCGTTTGCATACGTACTAGCAAAGCCTTCCAAAGCTCTGCGGACCAGACAACATAGTGGTGCTAATGCATTTTCCGCTCGATTAGTAATCTTGTCTCAGTTTCTATAGCGTCAACAGCCGTCCACATTTTTCTCCTCGACCCACAAATGCATAAGCCCGAGATTGAAAAGCAAGTAAGGAGTGGCATCCGCTCAAACAACCTATAAAATATTAACATGCAATTTTTGTTTCTTTCTACGCACTAATAACAGCAACAACGACAAAAACACTGCCCAGAACTTTCTACACTGTCCATGGGCAACACGGCCATAATGCGTCTAGCAATTATAAGTTCGATTTCGCGCGGCGGAGTAATGAGAAAACGCAGAAGCCCCCGCGGGACTCCGCGCCGCCGCTAGCTTCTTTCTTCTAACGATGTTCAGGCCAGGAGTTTCTCGATGAAGCGGTATAGCTGCGATGAAGAAGAAACAGTAGCTCCCGGAGCACAGCAAAGGGGGGCGGGGAAGGGCTAGGGCGCCGGAAAGGGGCTCACCTCCCTCGGCTCTTAGAGAACCATGTTTCATAGAAAACCGACTTAAGAAATTAGAGCGCCTCCCAGGCTTCGCAGTATGTGATGAATCAATCCTCCGCAAATTCATTGAAAGCGTTCCCGGTGCCGGGAGTAGTGAGTGGATGACCAGGGAGAAGAGGAAATCTCGCCAAAGTCGGACGTGTCCAGCAAGCCAGATACAAAACACGCCCGCTGGCACATCGCGCACAGCCAGATGAATTACGCGCCAGCTTATCGCCGCATCGGAACGCCCCTGGGTTTTAGCTTTGTATTTTTGCCGCCTGAACCCAGGGGGCCGGAAATTGATCACATACTTCCGTTCAGCTGCCGCGGAGAAGCACACACGCCATTTTTTTCTTTCGCATCCCTGTTCTCAATTTTCATTAATACATGCATTTCGAATTTCTCTCTTTCCCCTCCGGCCCCAGTATTTTTTACTCCTCTGTACGGTGTACGCTGCACTCTGTAACGAACAAGTCACTAAGTGAAAGATGTGAGGGATTGCTACAGGAGCCAACTCCAGGGTTGGCGCCGGGGTAACTCCCCACCAAAACGGAACAAAAAATCGCGTGGAAGAATAAAAGAGCAAAATAATCGCAAACTGTGCTGACGAGGAACTCTATTAGGGCCGACGTTAGGTGCGCACGATGTTAGGAAATCGGCTGGAGTAAGTCAGGGCATGTCCCCGTATCGACGTCTGGAAAGAAAAATGTGAGAACAGCACTGTCCGACTAATCTGAAAGATTGGGTGCACGTCGATATGAGCCTAATTCTACTACCTGCGCGTATACAGCTCAAGAAGGCTGTAAAATACGACGGTGGCGCCACCTGTGTGAGACATCACCGTCAGGATGCCGGGTTAGGTAGCGTACTAGCGTACCGCACTCGCTGGGCTTATGCGTCCACGTGCTTCAAGTAGCGGCCACGTGGTTTCGATACACGTGAACCAAAAAAGTAGCCTGCTGACCGTATCTACCGTGCCAGCAAGCAAATGACTGCTCAGTTACCTGGAAGGCCCCCAAATGGCCTAGTGCCACGTAGCGGCCTGCCGCCACCATTACTAACGGCATGGAGGACGAGGAAACAGCTGTGGAAAAAGGCGCGCTGGTAAATAAGTGTTATAGCCCTGTTAAATGTCTCGAACTGTGGGCACAACTAATATGGAAGTGCTCTTGCAGCAAGAAAGAATGCGTGCCGCCGAGTTCTAGTCTTACCACGCGTACGTCCGAAGTAAAAAAAGTAAAGACACATGGGAGCGGTGAGCAGATTGTATTGCACACATGCCTGGAAGGGCTGCCAGACAGTGAGGTAACGGCTGCCCAGATAAAGCAGTGTTAATCCTTTTATCTACACTTTGATTAGGTTAGTGATCACCGCCGTTTCGTTACGGCTGACGTTACATTTGCTTTGTGAGTTTACTCTAACTTATCTCGGCATGCATCGTACAAACGACGTCAATTTTGAAAGCTTTGAACGACACCCACAACAATTGCTCATGTGACGTCAACTGAATTGACACACGTGGCTCTACGAAGAGTGAAAAATTACCCCACCTTCCCGCGAGGGGAACCCTGTGGAGATGCGACACATCTTGGGGGTTCACTTGGTGTTTCCATTGGGTTGATTCTCTAATTGCGTGAAACGTGTGAGGAACGGGTATGATGTATTCTTTATTTACCACGCGGCGTAACGTTAACGATGACGGCCTTGTGGTCGCTGAAGTGTACGGGTATTGGATGGTGAAGTAACGAAGTTCAGCATCGGCTGCTCGCTTCAACCGTTTGCGTTCGGTATCACGTTTACGAAGTTCGGAATCGGCTGCTCGCTTCAAAGGTGTGCGTTCAGCACGCGGCTTCGCAGCCTTGTCTTCAGTGGTGCTAGCATTCCTGTTATCACAGTGATCGGTGTTTGTTACGGTTGCGCGGGCGATAGCAGAATTGTTAGGCTCCATTCAACGCATCGATGGAAATCGGAACGCCGGTGCTGGAACGACCGCGGCTATGACGCAACGTGGCGCGGCTATGACGCAACACAATCCAACACAATCCACTTTAATCCAATCCAATCCAAATCCAATCCAATCCAATCCAAGCCAAGCCAAGCTAAGCCAACCCAATCGAATCCAATCCAATGCTGCTCGCGAGATAGTGTTCGCTATCGGAGAGGAGAGGGGGTGAGCGGCGGAGAGCGCAGCTCGCGCGGCGATGAGAATGGGGGAGGGGTGTGGACGGACAACAACGCCGTATGGAGGGACAAGGCGAGTGAATGAGATGCAGTCGCATCTAAAATACAGTGGAAGTTGAAGCATAGCTTGTAAAATTGGGCCCATCTCCCCGCGAGGAGGACTAGAGTAAATGCGTCGCATAGGGGGTGGGTGTATTGCGTTAACGTTTAGTGTTTGGGGAGTTGGTGGTAGTGAATGCGTTGTATCAGCAGCTTCTTGACGTAGTTTGAATGAGTCAAGGATATAAGGCGCTTTCGTAGCCTCCCATTCTGTGTCGGCTTTGTGGCGCAGTGGGTAGAGCACCATGTACATTGCATTCCGCCCGCAGGGTCGAGGGATCGAAACCAGGCGCCGGATAGTATTTTTTTATATATAGTGTAGGGGGAGGGGTGCGGACAACGACGGTGCGGACTACGACGGACGTCAACGCGGGTGACATCGTGAGTTACTGAAATGCTCTGCATTTAAAACAGAGATTCTGCCGGCCGTTAACTGGAATTCGCGGGGGCGGCGTCCCAAACGCAGAAGCGTCGGCCATGGCCGGGCAAGAGCGGCGGACGCCACCGCTGTAGCCCGGCCGTGAGTCGGAAAAACGAAAACGGAGAGGAGCGTCTTTCGAATGGTGAGACAACGGAACCTAGCCATCCTAGCTGGTGTGCTAGCTCGGGCCTACACCACCGCGCGACACAAGCGCAGACACCGAAACAATGCGGGATGTGAGCTTAGTGATTCCCATTTATACCGATTTAAACTAGTTAGCTTAGCAAGTTTGAGAATTGCGAGTAAGCTGAGGGAACTTCTATAATCGCTATTTATCAGAACCAGTTGCTCCTTTCGCCTTTTGTAATACGTCTTAAAACACAACTGAATTGGTATTCACTAATGTAGAAAACGAAGTCCAATTGGTGGCACGCAGTTCGGCAAAGCTAGCGTTCCCCTAACGGCCAGATGTCTGTATGTGGTCTCTAAATTTTGTTTTCCCGTCCTGCAAACCAAACCTTATGGTATCTTTGCCGTACGACCACTTAATTCCGTCGGCTCCGGGTTACCCAGGAGGTGCGTTTGGACAAGTTAATCATGCCGTGCTAAGGATTCACGCAATGGACGCGAAGCTGCGCCAAAACAGGCCCAAAACAACCGTCGCTAAAGCAGGCGACAAAGCCGTACCGCCGAGCGCCCACCGGCGAGCAGGCACCTCCGCGCGGGGAACGATGGGCAAATTCGCCGCGGCATCTACAGTGTGCTCCGTGAGTGAACACGCTGTACTGTCTATTTTCTGTCTATTAAAGCGAAGCTTTGTATGCCTCACTGATGGCGTCCGGTGCGCGGCAAAGTGCACTACATGAAAGCCAAGTTAACACAAGCGCCTCAGGAAACAAAAGCGACCCGGGGTCGGAACCGACCCTGGGTCCCTCGCGTTATGAAGCAGACGTCTATTTGAATGCGCCATTCCAACATGGTAGAAGCGGTTTGGATTTTGAAGCGAAGCTTTCTTCGCCTCCCTGATGGAGACTGTCCACACCAAAGCGCTTTGCAGGAAGCCAACCTTCTCCGAAGACGTTGATGATTGTGGGTGAAGTGAAATATGGTTGAATCGCGAAGATTTTTCTGGTCGAAAGCAAATTGATGTCTTAAAAGTACAAAGTCAAAGTCTAAAATCCAAATCGTGTCACTAAAAACGCACTGCAGGAAAGCCAACTAACACAATGAGCATCTACAAAGGCACATCGAGCGCAAGTGCCCAGTCAGCACTTTACCGTGTTTGCACTAACGTGCGCCTTTTTTAAAGATGATAGTCTTTCTTGGGCTACTTAAACCCAAATATTTTGGTCTGTCTGTATGTCTGTCTGTCTGTATGTCTGTCTGTCTGTCCGTCTGTCTGTCTGTGACTCGGTTCAGCCACCCGGCCAAAGCAAAACAATGCCTGCGTAATAGTCTTATATAGTCACAGCTAAATCTACCCGTCTATGTCCGGTGTAACGTTCATACTTGTCAACATTGTTGAAGAAGAACAAGACATTACGCAAATATGAGACAACAAATAAATACAGAAGTGATATTTGCAGTCTTCCTTTATAAAAAAACCAAACATGCGTGACTTTTGCGAAGAAAAAAATACTTCATCAACTGCAGAAAAAGAATTCACTCCGCCGTCGCTTGCTGTCGCCCGCGCCACTATAGCTTCTGGCGCCATTTTAAAAAATCAACCGGCAACAGTTACGCAAGGTTCCACTAGATAGGTTCCACGTTCTGCTTGCAACGCACGTGGAGTAGGGAAACGCGGTTCTATAAACGTTGAAGTAGGGCGCCTCGATTAACGCGCGTCTTCGCCGTACGGCAGCGTTCGCATCGAGACACCCGGTTTGGAACAGTGGAACGCGGGAAATTTAAAATGATTTAAGCAAACCTTTGGCGTCTTTACCTTGGGAGGAGCGCGACGCAAGATGAACAACATGAGAGGTGAGCGGGAAAGCGAAGGGAGGCATTTACTTCGCAAAAGCCGATAAAGACTATCGTCTTTTGACGGCATTTGCAACGAAAGAAGCAGATACGCGGCCATTTTTTTTCACTAAAAGTAGTCCTAAAATTGACGTGCGCGTTACAATCGGGCTCAAAGCCGAAATCGGGTGCCGATGTTCCCCACTCTATAGCTTTAATGCCAGCAGGAGCTGGATAAGCAAGTTTAGGAAGCACAAGAGATTCCTGCTACCACAGTTGCGTACGTCAAATAAAATGGCTTCTGCCAGATACGAGGTGTCAGTCTTTTACATCTGTGCGGTATAATAGGCGTTAAATTGTTTTTCCGATTTTTCATAAGTAAACGTACCTGCGCGTCACTTATGAACGCGCGATAGAACCGGAGCGATAGAACCGCGAAAATACGGTATTCTACCACCCCTGCACCAGAAACATCCCTACGGTATGTACACACACTGCAAGCGGAATCGGATTTTATTTCAAACCGCTCTACAAAGTCGGTCAGGCTCCTTCACCACTGCGTGCGGCCTGCAAAGCTAAGGGTGGCCTTGACTACAATCTCTTTCATAACGTCGCATGCATTCTTCTCAAAGACGGAAATGTCGAGATACTTTGGGTCAGAAAAGTATTGGCACTGTCCTGAGCGGATTTAAGCAAGCAAAGCTGGTAGGGTCACGGCTATACTGCTCTATGTTTCTGACCATATCGGCTATAGGGGCAAGCGGTAGCACTACTGTTATACCTACGAAGTTGTGGGGATTTCAAGGCGCGGCAACTGCTGGTAAGATTTCCTGGAATAATCCAGACGACAGTTACTACGCAGGAAATAGCAACTACCGCTATCAGACATGCTTTCAACGGAAACCACTGAGGCCGACGATACTGGCTGTCGTCATACTGCTCCCAACATTCGTCTAAAACAAGGAAATCCCAGATTTACTATCAAATACGCAGGTGGACAAACAAGATTACAAGTAGTTGCAAATCCTAAATGGTGTGTTGAATCACGCCAAGAACCAGACGGCATTGCCGATAAGGAGCCTTCTCGATGCTCCATACAGCCAGCACAGTAGGAGACAGTCCTAGGATGACATCCCCATGGGTACGACAAATCAGAGGCGTGGGCGGAGCGAAGTGTGAGCTCTATTGACGGAGAACGTGTTTTTGTAAGAAATAGTTAATTTGAACTCAACTACGATAAGAGTAGAACTAGCGTGAAAAAAAAGCTAGAAAAAGAAGCATCATTAAAGACGAATATTTTAGTTCTCATTCCTCGCCATATGTGCGCCAATGTATGCTTTGTAGGGGCGATGCCTTTTCTAGAAGAAATTCTGAAAAAATTAAGCTAGTTTGGGTCTGTGTGTCGTTAATCCGACATTTATCTTAACCTATCCTTTCTTTGGGCAACGTTTTCCATAATAGCCACTCCACGCTGTATAACGCTACTCTCTACCGAACCCCGATCACGGTGTTAATTGTTGCCCTTTGATGCCAGGTTCTTGCTTTGCAGAGTAGAGGCATCCTTAGATTCTCCAGGCATCTGGTTAAAGGCCGATGGATATGTTGAACATTATTGGTGTTGGATGGCCGTTTACACTTTGCAAACCTTGCAAACTTTTCAAGCTTTGCAAACCTGTGTTACGGCGTTGAGCGTGCGATCAGTCTAGAATGATTTTAGTTTTCAGTTCACAGGTTACTAAAAGCAAACTCTGCCTTCAATAGTGACGCAAAAGTTTAACCACGCCGCATATACGAGAATAATTCCTGGCGCTCCCTGCGCAGACAAAATGTGCAGGTGGAGTAATAAAATCTGACGCCGAAATCGCGTAGCCCCCATATCACCCCTTTTTCAGTGTCTTGTTGAGACGCATATATTCAGTCACACTGCGCTTGCTGGTTTTTGTGTGAAGCACATATACGCTCACGCGTGCCATCTTCGTCTCGTACATCCCGTGCCTGTCGTCCACCCTGAGGCATTCATGGTCTAGGCGTCTCGGCACCTATCGGCGTTTTTAAGCATTCTGCTTTTGATGACTGCGGAGCGGACGAAACATGCCCTGCATGCGAGACGAAGTGGCCGTCATATCCCCTAAGCAGCAAAACTAGTGACATATAAATTTTCCTTTACCCAGCCTCAGATGCGGGAACACCTACTGTAGTGGCGGTGTCACGCCGTTCAGTTTTACAACTGCGACTCATATATACCTACAGCAACCACTGAGACGCAAACAAGCAGACTGATAAGGAAGCCTCAGCGTTGAGACATCGGATAACTTGTTTTAAGATACGTTCACAATTATTTGCATATTCATCCATTTTAGGGACCATACAAATCCCATAGGAGCCTACAAGAAGTCCCAAGCGTTTTTAAAACTTCACTGTGGACTAACCATTCTTGAGAAAGTCGTTAAAGGAGCCATGAAGAGAAAGTACAACTTCATTTAATTTGAAAGAACTAGGATTCAGTATCTCACTCAGCCCCATTACAGCCACAAAAGATGTTTTTTAACGAAAAAAAAGCAAGAAGTATTTAAAAACTTTCAAATTTTGCGCCACAGTGACGTGTTATGAGCAAGAATGACGTCACACGAGCCAACAATAAAACATAATTTTCAGTGCGTTAACTGCAGGTTACCATTCAAGTGATGCGGTCAAATGAAACTAGAGGCCCCATTACAGACGTCCAGTCATGTGTCGTCGCGACAGGTCAGTTAGGCGGCCGCCAATCGCACAAACAAGGTTCCGTGACGTCATAGAAAAGTTGCGGGAAATTGACTAGGGGGTCGCGACTGCTTCACACGTTTTCTTTCATATCTCCGTTATTTGTTCGAAGATTGCGATGATATTGGTATCATTGTTATCGGGACTAAGCAGCCTTTCTAATAAACCCAACTTGTGTTTTGTCTTCATGGCTCCTTTAAACTTGATTAACGCCATTTTTATGGTATACTGTCAGCGTGGAGTCTGCAGGAGTAGCACATGCATTTGAAATGAGAACAGCACGAAAACTGTTAGGACCTGGCTATGAATTCAGTACGAATAATAATGACAAAACATTACTCCCACCTCCCCTCGGGGGAACCCCTGTGTAGATGCGACGCATAGGGGGTTCCGTTGTTGTTTCCGTTAGGTTGATTCTCCCATCGCGTGAAACGTGCCGTGAACCCCCTGCCGCGGCTATGACGCAACGTGGCGCGGCTATGGCGCAACACGATCCAACACAGTTCACTTTAATCCAATCTAATCCAAATCCAATCCAATCCAATCCAATCCAATCCAAATCCAAATCCAATCCAATCTAATCCAAGCGAAGCCAAGCCAAGCCAATCCAATCGAATCCAATCCAATGCCCCTCGCGAGAGAGTGTTCGCTATCGGAGAGGAGAGGGGGTGAGCGGCGGAGAGCGCAGCTCGCGCGGCGAGGAGAATGTGGGAGGGGTGTGGACGGACGACGACAACGCCGAATGGAGGGACAAGGCGAGTGAATGAGATGCCGTCGCATCTAAAAAGTGGGAACCACTAAAGCGCAGTACCTGGGGCAAAAGGTTGTGTAATTTGTCTTAACACCCGTGCACTTGAACGCTAGAAAATTAGAAAACCGCGACATGGAAACGTGCCGTCATGAAAAGGACAGCACTGTAGTCCCTCAGCGCCTAACTTTTTCCTCCTTTTGCTCCTCCCCATACACTGGGTAGCTGGGCGAATTTTTTTGCCGTCAAATTGCCCTCTCTGTGTTTTCTTCTCATTCAAAAGTTACATCTCCCTTTTCACCGAGCTTCAGTTCCGTTAAAATGGATTGCTCTCTTACAAAGGGTAACATGGTATCTTCAACTCCAGGCAGAGTGTTCAGAATTCCGTATATGTCCCTGCCACTACGAAAACGGAACGTGTTCATTAATATTCTCTCCGTTTAAAATTGATTTTTGAAGTTTACGGTATGCTACCAGCTGCTGCTGCCGACAGCTTTGCTTGCCGTGGCAAGCACCGAGTTCTGTTAATAAACTAACGGCACGAGGAGTGCCCTCATCCACTGCTCCTTTCTCCCATTAGGCCGAGTACTTTTCGCACACATTGTGTCATTACGGAACGTCTGTGCACACTTGATCTAGTCTAGTCCAAATTACTCCACTCCAAAGCAACCATGACTGCGATTGCACTTCGACCTACATGGAGGTTGCTGAAGACTATACGATGTGTTCCCGCTTGCGCAAATGTTTTAATGAAGCGTTGTATCTGACATGAATATTTGCGCAGTAGCTAGACCTAACTGTTATCATAAAGCTTGGGATTTCCTGTAACCCTACCCACACGGCTGCAGACTTATTCGAATTGCGATAGAACTCGCCATAATAACCACGTTGTCATGATTGTGCTTATCCGGGCTGTTCCAACTTTAGGTGGTAAGTCATTCAGAAGGAGCAGCGTTGACTCAGTAGCCAGTATAACGCGTAGTGTGCAGACACGCTCAATTTGTACTCGTTAACTGTGGTAAAGTTTACAAGCGCAATTTAAGCAAAAAATAGTTTTATTTGTACAGATACAATGTCTAGTAGAGATACACAACGTAGGAGACAACAGCCCTTTCACGAACTAGAAAATTACGAAAACGTAAGGAACGGGTGGTGCATCCACAGAAAACGCTTGGATAAATAATTTGTGCTGTCACAACCGTTGAAGACGCATTTCTAAAGTACGATAACGGAGCTTCCCAAAAATTCAATTGGCCGACGGGATTTCGAGTAAATTAAAAGTGCACACGGAAATTTTCGGTGCACCGCTTTAATGTCCCCTCTGGGAGAAGGTGCCGCTAATAGCCATGATTTACGAAAGGTTGATCTTCCAAATAAAAACAAGTTGTAGTTTTCCTTTATGTTCCCTTTATAGCAAGTAACCAAATATCCGCATTGGTGGTGCGGAAGGTAGGTTTTGCCTTGCGACGCACATCAGGTGCACTCGTAACGACTGCGGCGTCGTTTAGGACACAAACGTCGTAGAAAAGCGAATCGTAGCGATGAGATGCCATTAGCTGACAACCACCCATGATTTTTCAATGGATGTGAGAGACGCAAAATGCTAGACGCATTTCAGGGCTCTGCATCGTTAATTATGTGTATAATCACTTAAATGCGTGCACGCAGACGCCCTCGAGCAAATAGCAATGAAAATTAAGAGTCACGCAATTAAAAATTTGAAGGGTCGTTCCACGAAGTACACCTCTATTTCGCATGAGCGTCATTCCTCTTATTTCTGCCATCATAATTAAATAATTACCCTTCTATTGTTTATGGAATGGTGTTCCTCATTGTTTGTATAATTAGTTGTCTTATTTTCTTGCCCACGTCAAGACAGCACATTACGAACATTATTACCGAGTCCCAGCTCGATTGTTGCCACTCTGCCGACTTTTATCGCCCAGCTTCATATTCTCACGACGGAATTCTTCAGGGTTAGGGCATATATATCATTTCTTTAAGGCAAGTGCTAGTGCTAGCGCTCGAGCGGTGAAGTGCCGCTTGGTTATGCGTGGTAGTGGATGACGTGCTTCGAACGCTTCTGCCTGGAGCGCTACACACCTACTATCCGGGTGGTTCCCAAGCAATGCCTTTTCTTGATCGCGCGGCATTCTCTTCCTCCATGAACTTGATTCATAGGCTTCACACTCCGACAGAACGACGTTACTTAACAGGGCCCTAGCAGCGCCCTTTCTTGGCTGCTACCGACGCATACCAATGCTGGAAACACTGGCACGTGCATTTCACATCCATTTTTCATACTAACACTGCCCCCCCCCCCCCCTCCGCCTTTTTCCGCCTTCTGCCTCGGAAGCAGCGAAATAGGAAATTTTGCGCCCCGCTTGCCAGTTTCGTGCTGCCCACCGGTTTGGATTGCTGTTATCCTTGTAGCTTGCAGTGCGGATCCACATCTACACCATTAGCGGCTCTTGTCGGGCGGGCTTCCTGCGTGTGCATTGCGCACAATTTGCTTTCGAAATGCAGCAACGCCTCCTCGTAATGAGAAAACTGGCGGGCCATGGTCAGTTGTCTAGACAGTAATTAAATTAATTTAGGGCAGCCACCAGCAACAGTCTGGGAAAACAGATTCTTGGGCCAGTTCATTGTCGCCAGATTAAAACATCTACGGCGAGTAGAACAAAACCCAGCATATGTACTTCTCGCTCGAGCTTGTTGCAATCCTGCAATAATTTATGCCCAGTTTTGCTCTGCAGACCTTTCCCTTATTTAAATCTGGCCGAAGCACGAAGCAGCTACAAGGATTGCCAGTGTCGAAGCCAGGGTATGGAACCCCATAGCATACCAACCCCTATTGATAAGGCAGTGCACCCGGGGAAAACGAATAAAGCGGCTTTGGAAATTCGTGACTTTATTGTTGTGGCGTTTTAATAGCTATTTCGTTAGTTTGGCGATCTGGCCCATTATTGGGTAATATCAGACAAATATTGTCTCCTCTGGCGTGCAAACGTTCACTATAGCTAAGTACATGCTCTGGTATGTTTTACTTTGTCAGAGTATTTACCTTCTGGTGAACGAAAAATTCAACTAAAGGGCTAAGTTGGGCGAGTTGGTTACGAACTAAGGAAGCTGAAGAGAAGAAACACACGCTTGAACTTCAACTCAGTTTATGCCACAGGAACAGGGAAACACCAACGTGTACATGATATTTATAGAGTTATCATAAAAACGCAGCGAAAACAAACAAAACAGTATCGCTCATATCACAGGCCACATTGTAGCGCCGGCCTATATAACAAGGCGTAAATTAAACCCACACACGTGTGAACCATTCATCCATCGCAACCACCTTCCCCTCTCCAAAAAAATTGAATTCCTTTGCGGACAGCCCCAAGCACGGTTCGCTGACGCACCTTTCCCCTTCTCCGTCTATCAAGAAAGCCTCAACAATTTCTCGGTCGGCGCTGTAATGTGGCCTGTGATATGAGCGATACTGTTTTGTTTGTTTTCGCGGTGTTTTTATGATATCCCCTTCAAATATCATGTACACTTTGGTGTTTGTCTGTTCATGTGGCATAAACTAAGTTGAAGTTCTAGCGTGTGTTTCGTCTCCTCTTCAGCAGTGTCCCTGTCTTTGTGTTCGCTAGTACGATGAATTGCTTAGAAATTCGAACGACTTTAACATTGTTTTAGTTTGCTAAAAGCTGGGTTACTAAAAGTGGTTCTTTATAAGCACTGCAGAAAAAACTGAATAACATCGTTGTTCGTTTTAAGAAATAGATGTTTTGTTGGTAGTGGGAAATATTTGTTTACAGCGAAACTGTCTATGGCTAGAATCCAGCAGTTATCTCCGGCAACACAACCATGTAGATAAGAATCACACGCGAGCGTAGCGCCACCTTGCGGCACCCACTTAAATAGCCAGGATTTTAAGTCTGTGCGCCACAGGTCAAGCGCGCAGAAAAATTCTTATAAAAGTAAGAAAAAGCCTAGGAACTTAATATTTTGATATTGATAAAAGACGGCTTATAATGTCCTTATAAATGTCTTCTCAGCAAGGCAATTATGTCTATAGGTGAAGCTGACTTTAAATAGATCGGTGTAAGGTTGGTGTTAGTAAGCTGGGTTTTTGACATTATTGGTTGCGCAGTGAAGCATTGCCATCTACAAAGAGAATATGATGACAGAAAACGGCTTGAGCTCTTGTGTTATCGAAAGTATCCCGAAACAAATTATGTGACAATTAGCCTCTAAGACGGCTAATTGTCATCTGAAGCATCTAACTGTCATTTAAATTATTTTCTTATTTAATAATAATTTGTTTCGCATTGGATATTTAAAGGGACCCTGCAACCCTTTTCTCAACTTTTCTCTAAATGTTAAAGGCTTTCACAATGTAGTAAACAAACACATTCAGTACCTAGAATAGAAGGTGCCGAAGTATATCAGCCGTAAATTTCTCCGCTGGGCCCATTAGATAAATTGGAAACCTGCTCAAACGTGTTTGTTTTTTCTGGCTTTCCCGGTGTTGGCGTTCTTCGAGCGCTCGAATGACATCATTAGAGTGATGTAGCGGCTATTGGCCGGCTTTCCTTCAGGTGTAGCAATATATGCATTCAGTAGCCACGAGCAAATCATGCACTGCCGCTCCGTGCTGGCGATAACTATATCATTCACAATGCTTCCAGACGCGAAGGAAAGGGTTAAAGTGTTTATCAAAATTGTTGCAGAGTTTCTTTAATTTAATTTGTTTCGTTTTTAATAAAGCGGTAAATTTTTATTTCATTTTTTGGGAATAATTTTGATAACACAAGAGTTAAAACCGCTTTCTGTCATCATACGCCCTACGTAGATAGCGATGCTTCACTGTGCAACACACAATGTGAAAAAAAAAAACGCTTACAGAGACCAAGCTTACACCGATCTCCTTAAAGGGACACTGAAGTGAATTTGTCAAGCTCCCGTTTTTGCTTGCACTGCGTAGACTGGCTCAAATTAGCCCACTTTTCATCGTTTATACGGTTGACAAATCGGTAATTATTTTACAAAGCGCGAAAGAAGAAAACTACCATGCGCGGTTTGCGGCGGCCGCACCAACTAAGCTGTGACGTTGGAAGGAGGGGGCACCGTGATTGGACGATGCCCAAGGTTAGCAATCAAACAAGTTTCGGTTTCGGTTTCGGTTCTGTAAAACAACATGTTCGACATCCGATGGCGTCGTTGGATGGGCATTCTCAATATTCCAGTAATCGTAGTACCGCGCTTCTGCCATGTTGTCGGCTGTAAAATGCATAAGATAAGCCTCCCAGGACGGCTTGGAATCGTAGCATTCACTAGCCGAGGCCTACGCAGTGCATGAACGCCCTCCACGTCTTCGCAGACGCTCAAATGCCATGCGCTTTTCCCCTATATTTGGAGCTTGCCTCACTCATGCCTGTATCGTAAAAAGCGTGTTCGCACCAGGCCAAGGGTCTGTTGATTCTGGCCTGTGCCCACTGCCCGCAAGCAGTCGGTGCTTATGGCAACAGCACGCCAACGAGAACTCGCTAGCGCGCCAGTGCCAGGCTGCGTGAGTTCTGCGGACTAGTTCGTGGAGCAGTGAACGTTGCGGCCCAAAAAAAGGTGAACTCAGTATAGAAAACATCGGCGAAAAACGAAAAAGTTACATAAAAAAAAGATTGTACCCGCGGGGATTCGAACCTGTGACGGGCAAAACTCTTGCGATGATTAACCTAACGCTCCAAACCACATGGCCACGGGCGAAAGCGCTGACGACAACAGAAATATAATGTATATAATGTATAACCAGTTTACACTTTTATTTAGTTTTAGTATTTCACGCAGCTTAGGTGACTATTTGTTGTAGTGCGCTCGTGCAGTAAGCGTCCCCCGAGTTTCCACAATAGCTCACGACTAGCAATTGCATTTCTTAGACGGAAAAGCGTTCGCAGATGCGTAGTAGTGCTGCTGACCGCTGTGCTTGTTCGCCCAGCGCAAAAAAGTGCTTCCCGCACCCTAGTTTACGCTGTACGGTAAAAATATCAGTTGATTTTATTTCCTTAGTACCTATATTGACTTCGCTGACTCTTCTACCCCTTCAAGAGGGCTTATATTTTCCTACTGGCGTACCAGTCAGCGAAGCGTCGCATGTGCGCTTGTGCAGCGCTTGTGTGAAGCGACCTTGACTTGGAGCTAGATACAGAGTACAAACTATCGAAGTAAAGAAAAGCACATTCTTCCATTCACAAACGTGTTGTGGCTTAGTTTCAACTGATCGAGCGAATTGCCATGACCCGTCGGCGGCCGGCGGACTAAACGTTGGGCCGACTGACTCGGTCGCGGAAGGTCGGCGAGCCGTGCAGTAGCGCAGCCAATTGCCAGCTCCTCTCCTGCTGACGTCACACGAAAACGCCAAAGAAAATGGGCGAGAGTGCAGAGAGGAGGACAGCATTTTCGAATTGATTTTTCTACTAAATAAATTCGCGTAAACGCGCTCAGAGTGGTCGAAACAGGGCCTAGGGACTCCGGACTACAATTTGCGCTCGTAATCCCGCATTGTTTACAAATCACTTCAGTGTCCCTTTAAAGTCTGATTCCCGCCTAAACACAAATGCATTGCTGGGAAGACATTTATATAGAGGCAATATAAGCCATCTTGTATTAAAATGTGAATGCCTTAGAGCCTCCTCTTATATATTCTGATTTTTTCTATAAGCACAGTTTTACGATACGAGAAATTTGAGTGGGCGCCGCCAGCTGGCGCTACGCTCGCGTGCGCCTGTTGTCTACATCGCTCTGTTGCCGGATAAAACCCGCTAGAAATCCAAGCCATACACTGCTTCGCTGTAAAAGTGCTTAAAACAGCGTGCTATTAATGCAGTTCACGCAGCATGATGCTTGCTAACCTTTGGGCCAATAACCTAGGATTTCGCCGCCCCATGTTAAGTCACGTTGATGAAAACCACTGCGCGGGAACAAAACCCTCGTTAGGCGTTCGTGCACACTTCTCAAGAATGGATACCATACAAATGAAAGCGACAAACAACAAAGAAATCGAGCACCAGTCCCTCCGTGCATGGCAAGCTTCCAGAGGAAAAACGGCGAGAAGAGCCGAGCACAGGCGGATGCTCTGGCCAGGAGTCCTCTTTTGACATGTATCTGGTCGCTTTTTGTATGAGCTCTTCGCTTTTCCTGCACCCCACAGCCCGTTTGAGAAGAGAGCGTCCGGCCACTTTTGTGTGCTTATGAAACCGGCCCAGGTAACGAGCCAGCTACACTGCCGCTTCTGCGCCCTTGCAGTGCCACCGGTCACCGAATGGGAACCGTACCGGCACCGTTCCTCAGTTCAGCGGTCGATCAACCGCAGCCGATCAGGCGCCGACGTGCGGGGGAGCTGTTAAGCCCAGGCTTGGAGCGTTGGGTTGGGGGAAGTGGGGTGGGGGCGTGTAGGCAAAGCCATGCACAGTGCGGATGGGTGGGAGCGTCTCCGCAGATGAGGCAGTCGGGGTGTCGTGGAGCGAGATAGACAAAGTCGCGTTTCATGGGAGTTGGAAATGAATTCGTTTGTACTTGTCAGCGCAGCGCCTGGTGTCGCGATAAGGATGAGTTAAAGGATGGAAACTCCAGTCGGGAGCGCCGGGCGGGGAGAAGAAAGTTCGTGTAACGGGGCTTTAAAGGAGTGAGCTCGCGGCCATCGTCAGGGCTGGTCCCGTAGGTAAGCTCTCCAGCCAACGCGTCAGCGCATTCGTTACCCGTAATGCCAGCATGGCCAGGAGTCCACACCAAAGCCACGCTTGGCGTGAGTGTGGTAAAAGGCGCGTTAATGAGGGAGACAGGGCGTTGGATAAGGAGGTTAGAGGGGAACCAACGGCAGGCCAGCATCGTATTTGCTGCGAATCAACACCTCACTTTCCCTTTGAGTAACTTGAGTAACTGCGAGCTACTGCGAATGACCTTTCCGTGTCATTCTGTCTTGCTTTAACCAACTTACATATGCGTTGGGTTGTATACAGGTATCCACAGTACATATCTATTCACTACCGCTGCCCAGCACCATGCTTCTCTCGCAACAGCTCTCGGGTGGTCAGCGTACTTGAAGGAAGCCTCTCGCGTAATTCATTGAAATAAAATAAAAGCTGACATGAATTTTGGCTGTTTAGACTACATAATAAAGCGAAGCTTTATTGTCCTCATATGCCGTCGCACGCAAATACTCCCTGTAGGAAAGCCAACTCTTTCTGGCGATGTTGGTGAAGTGAAAAAAAAAAAGCGCTTCCGTAACCGGAATCGAACCTGGGCCCCTCGCGTTATGAAGTCGTCGTCTATCCGATTGTCCCATTTCGACATGTTTTTTTTTTCTTTAATGCATGGAAATGTTAGAAAACTTCAAAAGACGAGACACTTAACACACAATTTAAGCACTAACAGACAGTCGAACAAAGATCAAAACTCAGGCAAGCAAACGCACGCATCCAAAAGAGGCAGCCACTCTGGTGGATCACTCTGCGCAGCATAAACGCTCCGCACCAACGCCGCCTGTTCCCGAAAAATGCACTTGGTCGGCCTAGGGGGTTCCGCATGCCGATCAGTCATACGGCACTTCCACAAGCTAAACAATCCTAGGAGAACGAAAACGTCATATGGCACCCGATTAACATCTTCAAATGGCAGGAAGCGAATGGTGTACGGGGTGATGTCGATGTCCTTTTTTAGTGTCCGCTGCAAAACGTCCCAGAAGAACACAGCGTCCCGGCACAACACAAAACAATGATCAATTGTCTCTGGTTGATTACAGAGGCGACAATTGTCCGACCAAGGAATAGACATTCCTTTTTCGCGCAGCCATGTCTTAACTGGGAGCGTGGAAGAATGAAGCTTGAAGAAAAATGTTTTTGCATTTGGCGGGATACACATGCTCATTACGCGTTTTAAAACATTGCTTTTCTGGTGGCCTAAGTAAGGCTGGCGATAAACAGGCACCGGGAATAGACTTTCAATAAGACCATGTCGAAATGGGACATAGCATGTCAAGGAAAACTATGTCCCATTTCGACATGGTCGGTGCAGTTTGGAAAATTCAGGCAACCAAAGAATTCGTCGCGAGAAGAATGGCGTTGTTCTGCGTGCGGTAAGGCTGTTAGTCAGAAGACGTTAGGCCTAACTTGCGATTTTGAGGTTTATGAAGTTATGCCTAACGTCTCATCTTGGCGTTAAACACCTCAATTCGGCAACCACTCAAAAACATTGCTCACTGAACGCCAAGCAGCAGGTATAGATTCGCGCCACACACCCGCAACCCAAACGTTAGGCCTACGGAGTGCACACCCACCCGAGAGTTGCTGTGGGTATTCCATAATTGGGGTGCGTACCTCCACAATAGTGCATACTCGCAGTTTGGGATTGGCCAACCTAAGAATCCATCTCGAGAAAGCTGCGCGTTCAACCATCTTCGTCGTGAAACGAAGGGGTGCAGGATTTTTTGGTGACCTTATAATATAATTTACAGCTCTCGGCAGAAGAAGGTATAAAGCTGGGTGGTCCATGTAACATTATTTGCTTGTAACAGTTTCAACGGCCCTAGATCAAAGTGCAGCTTACGGAAAATATGACTCCATGCCCTTGCGCAGCGTTGACATTTCAACCCACATGTTCCCCCGCTTTTCTTGGATTCTTTTTCCGCGCTGGAATCGGCAACGTCGTTATGACCATAGTGCAGACTGGAGGGAAGCGTCGAAATAAGCGCGGCTAGAACTTTGCTAAACTTCCTCGCACTCTTAGCGCACGAAACAAACAGGAAGAGATGCAGAGAGCAGGGCTGGACAGAACGGGCTCTCGTCGCTTATCGTGTTTCGCCAGGTCAAGCGTCTGTTCGGCGGGCGGTCCCTTTGGTGCTTTGATGAACCCCGCGCGCGACGAGCTAGAGGACGCTGCGGAAGGGCGCTCCGGCCCACCAGAGACTCAGAGCAGCAGCAGTCGCGCGCGTCCGTATACCGCGGGGTTCGGGTTGGGCTTGGGCGCGCGAGGCGGACTGCTGCGTCGTGGCGAGCTTAAGCTGTCAAGAGTCCGACAGCGCGTCACATAATCGCATCAGGGAAAATCCGCTCTGGCGTAATAACTCCCCTCTGACGTAGCTGCCCGTTCCGATGTGACAGAACCGACGCGCATACGCCTGGTGCCGTTGCCAGCATGGCGGCGGCTGCTGCTGCTGCTGCTGCTGTTGGGGCTGCGGACACTTGTGCCCGAACGTGCCATCACCCCGCAGGCCGTGTTTGCCGGCAGCTTGAGCAGCGCTGTCCGCTTCCCGAGCTGCTCAGCCCATCCACACGCGCACGGCTGTCGTCCTCCGAGGTGGGGCTCGCTTCGCTGGCAGGAAGCTAGGCTCCAGGCCGGCGAGGAAACTATCGAAACGATGGGATGGGCACTCGCATGCCGTGTAGAGCCCTCAAGCAGGATTAGAAACAAGGACAGCACTTACGAGGGGTAATCGAGCCCGTTACCAAGAAGAGAAAAGTATTACATACATCGCTTGTGGGCAAGCTGCCAGCTTGCGAAATATACACACCATCTGTTCTCAAAATGCATGCGAAGATGTAGAGTTAATACTAAATGCGTATACTCAACGTACCTTGGAGTAAATCTGCCCTTGTATACAGTCGCAAAAAGGGAGCATACAATACATCTCGCGGATCCTGAGCCAAGGTGTCAGCCTAGATGTAAGATTTAATTTGCCAGAATTGATTCCGAGACCTTATCCACGTGATTTAGCTCTTCAAAATATTTTATTACGTAAAAATTTATTTCATTCGTTAAATATAAAATATGCTTTGTACAGCGGCCTAAGGGAGTTTCCACTATTGCGAATTTGTTCATTGCCCGATAAATCTCGCAGGAATGCTGCAATATTCCTAAAGATGCAATCCCAAACTTGCCATTTTCATACTCCCAGTATAAATCACGGGAAATACCGTATAAACATAAGAAGGGCGGATCGAAAAAGAAAAGAGGCAAGACAATGATGACTGGTGCATGTGATGGTGTGTACGGGTAGTCTTGCGGAGTGCTGCTGAAATATATCTTTTTTTTAGAATTAAAAAACACCGATAAATACAAAATTGAAGGGATCCTTACCTCAGCGACGGCATCGAGTTTCCCTAAAATATTGCCATTCTCCCTTGGTTTTTACTACCACATTGTTTTGCACGGGGCGCTGACAAAATATGTTGAGACTGCTAACTCCTGGGTGACTTAGCAATTGGGGTAAAAGATAAATAACGCTGATGAGACTCGGTTTACGAATGAAATATTTCTTCATGTTACCTTCACGCGCAAACAAGCGCTAAGGAAAATGCGTTTGAAAATAACACCTCAAGTCGAAATGCTAAGGCGAGGTTAGACCACATTTCCCGCGCAACGCCGATTATGGTATTGCTCTTGGCGATGGCTCAACAAAAAGTCTAAGGCAGATCACCTCGTCGCACTCGATTCCCAGTCAGGAGGGCAGAAGAGGCGAAAGACCCACAAAATGAGAAATGCAATATTCCATCTCTTCACCCGCTCACTCAGGTGACTCGTTGGACATCTTGACTGACCAGTGAAGTCCTGACTGTTTTGCCTTTTTGACCCATATATTAAATCTTCAGACCTGGACAAAGGAAGGCCGGGGATCCCTCTCATTGAGAAACTGAAAGCAAATGGAGGTTATTAGATGCGACGCTGAGAGCATCTCTTGTCGGCGGCCCTGTCCTTCCTGCGTGCGTCCGTCGTCGTCGTCGGCGTCGGCATCCGCACTCTCCTCCGCTCACCCCCTCTCCTCTCCGATAGCGAACACTCTCTCGCGAGGGGCATTGGATTGGATTCGACTGGCTTGGCTTGGCTTGGCTTGGCTTGGCTTGGATTGGATTGGCTTGGCTTGGCTTGGCTTGGATTGGATTGGATTGGATTTGGACTGGATTGGATTGGATTAAAGTGGATTGTGTTGGATTGTGTTGCGTCATAGCCGCGGCAGACGCACTGGCGCCGGCGCGTGCCCAGGTGAGAGCGAACACACTCTCTCAACATCTGCGGGTGTGCGGCCCAGCGCCCTCTCACTCCGCCGGTGGGGGCGCTGCGCGCGGTGCTGCGCATGTGCAGTACTCTCTCTCTCTCCGCGGTCTCCTCTCCTTCGGGCGCGCTGCGCATATAACCGGTGTGCCGCTCTCCGGCGGCCTTTCGGTCGACGGTTGCTCTCCGCTTGCGATTGAACCCCCCTCAGCGTCGCATCACACCAGGGTTCCCGCGAGGGGAGGTGGGCGTAATTTTTTGCTTCCAGTTTGATGCACCGTGTAGCCCCGCCTCGCCGTCAGTTACAGACTCGAAAAAAAAAGTTCCTGCGTTTTTGTAGCCGCCCCTTTCCATAGGGGCGATTTCCCGTGCAAGCCCGGTGAACTTCCAAAGCGTTGTAGTCCCACACAAGGGCCAAGCGCCAGGCCGGGGAGTCGCATGTACCTATTTACCGGTAGGTGCCCGACGCCACCAAGGCACGCGAATGCACATGGTGCCTTCGGTGGACGCTCAACTCGCCACGGTGGACGCTCAACTCGCAACCGCCTGTACCAGGACATGCCACCAGACTCCTTCACCTCCGGCAGTGGCGCAAAGGGGCATAGTGGCGGGGGGGCCCCGCCAGATGGACAAGGGTCAAGGGTCCCCCTCGCAAAAGTAAAGGCAGCTTTCCAGGCCTGGATTCCCCTTTCAAGGGTCCGCACTCGGCCAGGGACGCCTGTACCTATTAAAGAAACCGGTGGGTGCCCGGCGGTACGCGGATTTGAACACGGTACCTCCCGCATACGAGGCGAGTGCTGTACCTCTGAGCTGTCGCTGCGGCTCGGTTTATGCCCAGTTTATGCAGTTTATGCACAAATGAAATGCACAGAACTGCTGAAGGACAATACAGAGTACCTGCTGTGGGCTTTATCAGTGCTTTACCGGAGTCCAGCTGTGGGTAAAGTGGGTACCATGCCCGCTCACCAACCGATGTGCGAACCAGAATACCTCCATCAAAGAAGGGAGGGATGAATGATCATCGATCAAATAATAAATACTCTGGCTGGGAGGGGAAATGAAAAAAAAAAACGGTAAAAATGTGGGCTTTTCTATTACTAATCGCAGCTGACACTATGATCAGCCTAGGTTCCCAATGGGCCACCAGACGTGATTTCGTTGCTCCCGTAGTTCGGGCCTCACGAGCAGTTCACCTGCAGGTTGGCGCATTGCCAAACCACACATTGTGTTATTTTAGCACCGCAGAAATAAATACAGAGGTTGGCTTCATTTCGGACCAAGCGGCAGCGCCTCGACATTACCCGGCAGCGGCAATCCCAACGCTTCTCAACAAAAGGCTATCATGGGCGTTTTGCGCGTGAGCTAACCTCTATCTCTCTCCGGCACAAAAGGAAAATAAACAACTGACTGGGATAGCAGCCTTTCACAAATTGTCCACCCGAAGAAAAAGCACCTAAAATAAAAAGAAAACAAAAGATTCTGTATGGTCAAACCTTAGACCGAGCATTACGTCTATTTTACATGTGGCACCTCTTACCACGCCGTGAATTTCTTTCATCTTCAAAATAAGAAAAACACAGAAAGTAGGCATGTATTATTCTTCTATAACAGAATGAACGAAGCTACTGAGCGCTAATTTTCAGGCGGAGGAACGAAGTATTAATTCAGGCTTGAAACTCTGGATATTCGAAGACTCTTCAGTTATACTTACGGAATTGTTTCCATTGATTTGGTTGAAAACGGCCCGAGTATTCAGATGTGCATATGATGTAGAACATATCAAATGTACTATATTTGATATTTTACTAAATCTTTCGTTGAACCTTTTTTTCCCGTGTTGAAGGCGATTAGCTAGTACGAGAAAATTAGGACCTCGCCTGAATTGTCATTTACACTACTAGCAAACAGGTGACATGAGATTAGTTGGAGTTTGTTTCGAAGGTGTGTTGTTGTTGTGAAAGACAAGACACTAGGTGTGGTGTGAGTCTTGTCTTCTTCCACCCTATCTGTACTCTGTTTTTTCTGACAAGCAATAAAAGGGGCAAAAGTGTGTTGCCCAGACTAAAAACCAAGTGTGCAGATCTTGGACTTCGCTTGAAACTCAGATCCAATGTCAACCTCACTCAATTTCGAACTCGTCGGCTGACGTTAAGATCAAAACCTCAGACATCCCACATCCAGCAGGTGAGGTAAGGTAAGGTTGAGGTGAGGGCCTTTGCCCTCACCTCTACGTCACCTTACATGATAAGGTTGCGGTTCACATTTGAGGTTGAGATCGGACTCATGAAAAAGAAACCTTACAAGGTCCCCAGCCTCTGAAAGTGACCGCTGAAACAATGGTCCTTATCCAATTTTCGTGGACCATACAAGCCGTGATGGATTTTATTTTGCTCCTAACTCATAATAGGCTATGAAACGTGAATAGAAAGCGCAGCTATTATGGCGATGGATTTGGCCCGCGGCCGACAATCGCACAAACGAGATGCTGTGTAGAAACCTCGCTAGAAAGTGGGGGGCCAGACGATACTGCTTCATCTGTTTTCTTCAATATCCAGATTATTAGGAGATTGCGATAACATTCTTATCAACGTTGTCGGGGCAAAGCAGTCGTTTTGTTGAACCAAACTTGCGTTTTGTTTTCATGTCCTCTTTAAGTTATCCTGTTTTATCAATGAGCGCCTACATTCCTATGTGCCAACAACAAGCGCCTTCTTAGTAACTTTCAAATTTCCGTACTTTTAACCTTTATTCTACCCTGACCATATTAGTATAGGTATAAATGTCCGTAACCTTATTCCTGCTAATTAATTTTGACAACTCCGTCAATTTGATTTGCGCCTGCGTTCTTGACACTTTCATGTTCATGCGTTTCACAATAAGTTATTTCGCTAGACAGTTTACCAGTTTAATTTTTATATTCCCCTCCCCCTGCATCTACTGTTGAAACTGATATTATAGTTTTCACGTTGTCATTCAGTGTGTCTACGCTATCTCACTGTCACCGATTAAGAGCACGAATTTCTTCTCGAGCGTTGTTCTAAACTCCTGCGATCTGTCTGACAATGACTGCAAGTTGAACGTATTAGGTTTTGCTTGTTTTATCGTTTCCATTTCCAGATCTAGCCGTATTCTGCTTCTTACCAACCTGAGGTCACTGCTCTTGATGTCGCTTAAAACTTCAGTTGATTTGATTGATTGATTATGGTGTTTAACGTGCCGATGCAACGCAGGCGATGAGGCACGCCGTAGTGGAGGGCTCCGAATTAATTTTGACCACCTGGGTATCTTTAAGGTGCGCCGAAATCTCGTACACACAGGCGTTTTTGCTTTTCGCCTCCATCAGAAAAGCGGCCACCGCGGCCGGGAATCGAACTCGCTACCTCGTGCTCAGCAGCACAACGCCTTAGCCACTGAGGCACCGCGGCGGGTGCTTAAAACTTCAACATCCTCTACATTACCTTGACTGGCACAAAGGATGCAGTTGATTTATTTTCAAGTTAAACCGTTGGGGCTTTTTGTGTCGATTTACTGTACTGTCGTTCCAGGAATAATTAATTTATCCTCTTCCGGCCATATATCTACGCAAATCCAACCAAAGTACCTCCTCGGCCATTCCTACTACCTATTCTATAGCTTACGCTACTGCACGTTCGCCTTCTTTCTTTCCACCTTGTGTGTCAATATTTGCCATCCTTGTCGTGTGGTTTTCTTCTACCTTATTCGCCGCCGATTCGCCATCCTCGTAGAAACTGTCGGCAGCCTTACCAACGTAACGTAGCTAGAGGCTGGTACGTAGTCTTGTTCTATAGACGTGTGCCATTTGCGTACCTTCATTACAACAGTTGCGACCATTCGCTAAAGACGTAGAATTATTTCGCGTTTCCTGCTTTCTCTTCGTGGTTCAAGAAGCCTGCCACTTGCTTCTTTCTTTCCCCATACCCTCGCTAAAAAAGAATATGCCCTCTATTCGCCACCTTAAAACCTCCAATATCGGCTAACCTCCCCTAATCCCATGAAATCCCATTTAACGCGTGATAGCTTTTCTAGTAGCGCAGCAGAGCTACCCTCGCTTGGCAGGGTCCCAGTAATAAGCGCTGCCAGGTTTAAGTACCAGTAGCGGCCTTTCCGGATGCAGATATTTTTATCGCCCTCTGCTGTCTCCCTGACCTGACCGCCGTCGTGGTCACGTGGGATGCTATGGACCTTGCGGTTTCGCTGCAAGTTAAGGTAGAAGGCTTTGGCCGAATACTACAAGAGGTGGCCAATTCCTGCTCTGTTCAGGGAGGACTGTTCGTGCCCCAGACACCTTTCCTAGTAGTGTTGCACCTATCTAATGTAGCCAGTCATGGGAACGTTACCACTAAAAAGTAACAGTGTTAGTTACAGCTACCTAAGCCAAAAATAGTAACTCTGTTACAGTTACAGTTACAGAGTTTCCAAAAGCACTTGTTACAGTTACAGGTACTGTGAAAAAGTAACGTCGTTATTTTTCCGTTACTGTATAAAACTAAGTGATGGATCACAAGCCAAACGATGGAGTTTATTTAGCAGAAACGTATGAAGGCATGCGCGTAGTCAAAATTGCACGTGGTAGAACCCTAGACGAAGGAAACCTAAAAGGGGGCACACAAGCCCAACGACGCCAACAATCGTTGTACACGGCTCATTTTGTTGCATCAACCTTTTTGATGATGCACCCTTGGTGTTATTATGGGGATCCCGTTCTGGGCGGGACCCTCTGCGGTGGTCTTTCTTGATAAAGGTAGGCCAGCTTCCTCATCGGCCGAGGTCTAGCTGCCAGTTTCTTTTTTTTTTTTTTTTCTTGTTTCGCGCTCTACTCAACATGAAGAAAAACTTTTAAGAAATCACTTTAAATACCGACCTCCGACGTCGGTCTTCTGCGGGGAAGATATTCCTCCTAGCAACCTCCTCTGCCAATCTGCGAGGGCAGCCGTGTTGTGGAAAAGTGGAAGAGGGAGAGGATATTGCAAAGAAGAAAGTCCGAAAAATTGGAAACCGCAATCTGTACGTCGACCTTAGCGAGTGTTGCTGTTGGATATTTCTTTTTATAAAAAAGGAAGTAACTGCAACGGTATTTCCTGTCACAGTTACTGTGTAAAAAAAATAACAGTGTTACAGTTACAAGTTACCGAAAATGCAACCACAGTTAAACATGGATATGACAAAGTTGACAAAAGTTCGCAAATTTTCGTTACATGCAGGTTTCGAGTTAAGGCTCTCGGGAATGAAACAGAAACGAAGTTAAAATGCTAGACATCAGTGAAGGTGTACTCACCTTTTGAGGATTTATTTCAGTGAAAAGCTGTGTGAATTGCGCCTGCTTCTTTGGCACGAGCTCAAGCCCTATACGGCGCTCCAAAGGAGGAAGGTCACTTACCTCCGTATTCACAAGCGTAACTTAAGTATCACTTTTGGCTTTCGACACTTTTCGGTGCTTTAACGCCTTCTTTGAAGAACCAAACGTGCGCTGAAAAGGCGCCTTTTCGCGAGCTTGACGCTATTTTCCGTGCTCAAAATTGTTGAGAAGGTGCTTACCGGGTGGCGACATTCTTCTTTCTCGCCTGCGGATGCGGCGTTTAAAATTGCGAACTTGCCTTGAAAAGACAAAACTTTTCGTTTTGTGGCAGCAGAACTCTTCACCGACGAATCGTTACCACACATGCAGTGGAGACGCGCGTGCACACGCCGACCAGACTGCCCAGCACCTCGACACCGCCGTCACACGTGGAAACTCACTATAGTTTGCGGTGAGGGCGAAAAAAAATTGAAGCGTAGTTACTCTTGCTACCTGGTGTGGCTTCACGCTACACAAGCAAAACCAGTAGTGGATGGTACGTTAGTCACGCGATGGCTTTAGCAGCTCCGTTCATCATCATCATCAACACGTTCTTCTTCATGGTGAATTTTGTTTATAGGCTATTCTAGACGTTTTCGTTGCTGCTGGCTCCTTTAAGTAGTGCTAATATTCGCTAAGTTAGTTCATTTGTCCGGCGGATTTTTCAGTAGAAGTGCAAAAAACAATGACTGCTCAGCTTACCGACTTCGTTACATCAAGGTTCACCGCCACAACGCCTTCTTTACATACAGGTCGCAAACACGTGGGCTTAAATGGTGGTGGCAATGGGGAATTGAAAAAGTTCGTTAAATCCAGGAATTCGTTACATAGAGGTTTGTTACATAGAGGCTTAACTGTAGTTAGCGGTAACGTCTTATTAGTAACTAGTTACTGCCCAGGACTCAGTGTAGCTTCACTGGTATTCGGTATCATGTTTCCTACCGGACCAGGGGGCACTCCAAATCTCGAGATGTGACACATCCAGGTTTGGAGTCCCACAATCCTGGGAACCCCCGAAAAGAGTACTGAACGGAATCGCTTTGTTCGAGAAGTCCCAATAGTACTAAAGACGAGATGCAAACGGCGCTCACAGAGATGAAGGAAAAGCTGCGGGAGGCGACGGAATGCCCGTATATCACCTGAAGGAAGGAGGACACATTATACAGTAGAACCCCGCTGGTACGTCCCCCGAACTTACGACGACCCGCTTCTTACGACGGATCACCACGGTCCCGGCAAACTCCCCATAGAAACAATGCATTAGAAACCCCGATGATATGACGCTTGGGTGCACGCAGTCCGCTTCATACGACGGATCCTGGAGCGGATAAAGCGGCGTTTTTCCCATATTTTACACCGCTTCGCCGCCTCTTCGCGACCTTTATTCTTAACCCCCGTTTGACGCTTCTTGATGTACAAAAGTCCGCATGCAGGTGAGACCACTTGCTGAACAGACGCAAGCAAGCAGGCGGGTACTCGTGAGCGGGAGTCAACCTTCGACGGCCCTACGCGGCAGCAGAACGTCAACGCGCCAACCGTGAGAAATCATAGTTCAGGGTTCAGGTGGTTGGCGGACCGTGAAGGTGAAGCTACCATCGAGCTGCCGACGAATGAGAAAACACTACGACGCCACCCCATGGTGATGACTGAACACACGCTTTCCTCGCCCGCTCGCTTCCTTTCACGATGCTCTCTCCCCGTCTCTTTGCTTAACAGTATCTTTCAAAGAGGCGTTGTCACTCCGCTTCTTTCTTTGCTAAGGTGCCTACATTCACTCGCGTCCGCCGCCAGGGCGGAGGCGCGTATACGTTGGCACCGCCATTTTGGGTAACTCGCTGGGCGCCGCAGTAAGTCACTGTAGCAAGACCGCGCTAGAATTTTCGCCGCAACATGCTTTACTCGCGAAGTTTGAATCATTTTATCTATTTCGCGTTGCTGGGTCTTGTGGGAAACGGAAACACCCATGTGTTGAGCACTTGACCCAATAGCGACGGCACGGGACCGTTCAAAGGATGTCTCCACCCTATACGTGAATTTATTTTCATCCCCGCCTTGTACAATCGTTCGTTTCGCTTAGCCTTGGCAGTTTCACACTCGATTTTTCCCTTTTCCATTTGCTCGACCACGTCGGCCTTATCTCGCGCGCGCAAGGCATGGGGCTGGCGGGCTGTAATAGCGCTGGATAATACGGGTGTCGCGTAACGCGCGGCGCTTGGCTGGTGGGTTAGCTCGGATGCCGTGGAGGGGAAAGGGGCGCAACATACGCGTTTCTTCTTTTACTTGTGATTTCAGCTAAAGGTTCTCAAATCACCCGAGAACGCGCTAAATATAGTAGTTTTAGTAAGTTCTTAGCCCGCCTGTCGCGTGAGACCAGCCACTAGGCCGGCATTTACCCGCACCCCGGTCGTACGACACCCCGGTCATACGACGCTTTCTTGCGGTCCCTTGGAAGTCGTATTATCGGGGATCCACTGTACTTGCAAAATAAGTCTCAGCATGTCTTTAAACGTTAAGGTACCGGTCGCCTAAAAAATACCAAGATAATTCTTATTGACGAGACGCAAATAGATTAGGAATTCCAGGGCCATCGGACTACTCTTTGTTGTACACAAGTTTTATCACCACCACTAATCATCATCATACTCACCATTATCCTCATCAGCCGACTTGCGTCTACTGCGCGACGAAGACGCAGGCAAAGGTTTCCAGCCGCGTCTACCCCGAGTTTGTTTAGTCCATCCTTTGTGCCTGAATTTTCTTAGTTCATCCCTTCCTCGAATCCTTGGTCTTCCCTTATGACGCTTACCATCTCTGTGCAAACATTCCGTTAAACAAATGGTCTACGTGTTGTCACTCATCCGCATTACATGACCTCCACAACTAATTAATTTCGCTCAACTTGGACTAGAATATCTTCGACGCAAGTTTGTTCCATAATCCATGCTGTATCTTTGCTATCTTCAAGTGCTACACCTATCATATTTCGTTGCATGGCCCGATGGGCCGAATTAAGCTTGTTTACTAGGCGCTTAGTGAAACCCCAAGTTTCCGCCCCATATGTAATCGCTGGAAGTACACATTGGTATACCAGTCGTTTCTGAAAGAAAGGTAGCTTACTGACTAAATTTTGGGATACTTACAGAATGCAGCCGATCCCGTATTAACACTACACCCAATTTATTTATCATGATTTGGATCGCCATTGACAATTTGCCCAAGATAGTTATAATCGTCTAATTGTTCTATTTTTTTCATTACCAATCTTGAAATAGCGCATCACGGCGTGTCTATTCGATAGTATCTTTTACTTTTTTGTGTCTATTTTTCTTCCCGCTGCTAAGCTTTTGGAGTGCATTCGTCGAAGCATTTCGCGTACGTTCCGGTGGGGCTGACTGTATAAGACATGCCATCTTCAAATCTGTGATGATTTAGGTATTTCCAATTGATGCATAATCCCTTTTTTGTCAATTAGGTTTTCTAAATATCCCCTCCAGGCAGAGTGTAAATAATGGCGGTGAGATGGCGTCTTCTTGCCTGACAGCGTTGCTGATAGGAAGTTTTTAGCCTTCTTACGCTGCAGAATCGTTCCCGTGTAACCTCCGTAAATGTTCTTCAACAGTGCTACGTAGAGCTCGTCTATGGCATGATCTCGTAATGCTTCCAACAGCGCACTGGTGGCCCCTGAGTCAAATGCTTTTTTACAATCTAATTATGCCGTATATGCAGGTTTATTATTTCAAGATAGTATGTATATGATACGACGCTTGAATAAAATCCAGTTGTCCCGTCCTCCCAGTTCCTTGTCGTTGTGTTCTTGGCGCCCTATTTTTTTTTATAATATCACTGTCGCTTCATTTCTCCATGGCTGCTTAAATAAAACTACCTCTATTTTGAAAGAGTGGAGACACGAATTCGTGGAATCAGGGTTCCCTAGACGGTTCCAGCCAGCGTGAAGCGAGCAGACTGGCGCCTATCGTTCACTTTGTCCTTCGTCGATGGACACGCACGCGCTGTACGCGTTCGGCTCGATGTGCGGGTTTCTTAATCAAACGCCGAATTCGCGCACATAATTCACGGCGGCTCCATGAGGCGCCACGTTGAAGGGCGCTGGCATTTTACTTTCCACTCCGGAGCCATGTCGCGGGAGAACTGTGTGCACAGAGCGCGCGTCTCTCCGGTCCCTCGCGGGAACTGATGCGGCGCATAAGTTATGCAGGCACGCCGATGCGCGCGGGGAGCGGAGCTGCCGGCAGTGTCCGCAGTGGGGACCACACCACGACGGAGTTCTCTCCAAGGGAGTAATCAAGTATATACCCCAGTCCCCCCAGACTGCTGAACTTGAGAGGCACAGAAAATACCTCCTCCCGCGCCCCCGCCGACTTGTCCCTTCGAACGTTTTCCTTTCTTCTATGCTTTTGCTGCCTGCTGCAGGCGACGATAGCATCCGAACAGCGGGGTGGGATGGCCCGAATACAGTATCGCTGCTGTGCGCGTGCGTCCCGGACGCGTTCAAAATGGCGGCAGCTTCTCAAGTATTCATGAGGGTGGGAAGTCCGTTCGTAGCCGCCGGGGCGAAGCGCCCGATTCAACGAGCGGACAGCGCGAATGCGCGCCCCGCTGCATTCAATTCCACAGCACGCTCAAAATTGTCGCTTTCTTGCGAAACACACGCTGCCCGCGCATGCCTGCGAGCGCGACGACGCTCGTATACATACGGGCGGCATGCACTCTCTGTGGTGCGAGAGCACTGCCAACCTTATCCGGTGAGGTTAGCGGGTCGTAAGAAGAAGAGGCGCCGTGCCCTGGCATGGGGTGAGAACCCGCTCCTTGCATGCTGTCCGCGTCTTTTGTCACAAAGTGCGGCGAAGCGAAAGCAGAGCGGATGGGAAGCAAAAAGTAATGCTTAAAAAGGCGCTCGAGCAATATGTGTCCCCGCCAGTAGCATCACATGTTTCTCCTTCACCACGGAAGAATGTAATTTTAATGAGCACTCCTTTTTGCCTCATACAGGAGAATCACTGGGGCCGGCGGCGAAGATCTGAATGGCCCCACGAGGATAGCGGTCGAGTGAAGGCAGAGGCAGTCGTTCCGAGAGCGCCGTTGCCGCCCTGGACGCCACTATGTCTGGCTCCATTGAAGAGCGTGCAAGCACTGCTTTTCTCCGGCAACTCGCAGACCCAGTCACATGGGCAGAAAATATGCGGCCAAAGCGGGCGATATCATCCTGCATCTTTCTCTCGTGCCGCTTTGCCTTCCAAACGAGTGTCCGAAACAGGGTCTAATGACGGAAAACTTGTCGTGAAAACGCATGCGCGCGCTAATTGGAACCACAACAATTTCTCCGAGTGATTGTACGACGCTACATGGTACTTTGGTGCTTTAGAGCACTCGCGCCAACTTACACCGCTCCTGAAACGCGGTAAAGCATGTATACCACTGGTGGCTTTGTCTTCTCATTCATTTACTCGGCACGGACCGCCTTCAGTGGACTTCATATTTTGGTGCGTGCGTTCAGGTGTATGGGCTGGCAGGTTGGCAGGAGGGCGGGCGTAGATGATTCACAGCTGTTGAAAATAAAGTTGATTTGCTTTTAGTACTGAAGTCTAACTCGTTGCTGACGGGCCGCGACAGCACAGCCACACTCTCGTGTGCGGACTGCCAACTTCATAGCTCGACTAACTCTAAAAGGAAATGTATATGGATCTGCTTTACCGCAATGGACTTGGATGACCAATCGTGACGTTTGCGGGAATAAATTTCCAATTAAAGAGGCCCGACATATGATTTAACTCAAAAATGCGATCTCGGCTGTGACATCACGCAATGCGAATCGTCATGCTCGCATTGCGCGATGGCACAGAGCAGACTACATCTTTAGAGCAAAATCTTGTGCTGGTTGATGTGTTTGGCCTATTTTACCTCTGTTAGCGCAATCATTGGCCTTCTTTGTGCATTGTGGGCCATCAAACCCACGGAAAATGCTTTTAGAGTGTACGAAATTTTGCGTGCATTTTTTTTTGTTGATTCCTGATGGTTAATTTTTTGGCTGACATGGAAGCAGTAGTTATCCATTTCCATTCCATCACTGTGAAATAAATTCATGAAGGGTACGTTCACCTTCACTAATTTCTAGCATTTTGGCTTCGTTTCTCCTTCATTCCCGCGAGCCTTTGCTTGAATACGGAATGTAACGAAAACCTGCATGTAACAAAAAATTGCGAACTTTTGTCAACTTCGTTACATCCAGGTTTAACTGTAACCCTTCAGAAGAAATTCGCGCTTTTAACCGGTGAGAACGAGGACAGTGTTGACACGCTAAATGGCAACCTAACAACGACAATTACAGACTCTGCAGCAGCTGTGAGAGAAGCAGCATGCAGGAAACAAACTGGCAAACTAACGCAGAAAACGAAAGAACTCATTGCGAAACGTAAGAACATGAAATTGTCAAGTGCGGTGGATCAAACTGAATTAGCGGAGCTGTCGAAATTGATTAACAGAAGTAAAACGAACGAAATTCGCGCGTACAACATGGCAGCGATTGAGGGAACGCTGGAGACAAAAGGAAACAAAAAGCAACCAAGAAGAAACTAGCTACTGTCAGACAGATTGTACGCACTCAGAGACGAGCAGTGTAAAATTATGCGCAATATGGACGAGATAATAAAGTAGTGCGGTGATTATACACCAGAATATATACGCCAGCGGTGTTGGACCAGTGCAAACCACAGCGCCTGCAAGCTTAGCTCGTGATGTTTCGCTAATAACTAAAAAGGAAGTAGAAAAGGCGTTCAAGGGAAT
Organism: Haemaphysalis longicornis; assembly: GCF_048455015.1. Taxonomy (NCBI): domain Eukaryota; kingdom Metazoa; phylum Arthropoda; class Arachnida; order Ixodida; family Ixodidae; genus Haemaphysalis; species Haemaphysalis longicornis. The sequence goes on from NW_027526203.1 coordinate 265,904,642, forward strand.
GAAAGAGGAAAAGGTGCAGGCGACGACGGCATAACCACGGACCTTTTATAAGGGGGGAGGAAATATTGTACTTGAAAAGCTTGCTAAACCATCCTCGAATGATTGATTACATGGGCCATGAAGACAAAATTCTACTTTGTTTAATTTGAAAGAACTATGTTTCAGTACCTCGCTCAGCGCCATTCCAGCCGCTAAAGATGTTTTATAAACGCAGAAAAAACCTAAGAAGTATTAAAAAACTATGAAGTTTCGCGGTACAGTGACGTACTATGGGCAGGAGCGACGTCATATGGGCCAGCTAGAACTAAAAACATAATTTTCAGCGTGTTAACTGCACCTTAGCATTCAAATGATACGATCAAACGGGAGTGGACGCCCCACTACTATCGTCCATTCATGTGTCTTAGCGATAGTTTACGCCGGCGGCCGCTAATCGCCACAACAAGATTCTGTGACGTCATAGAAAAGTTGCCGGGAAGTGGCTAGGGAGTTCCCACTGCTTCGCATGTTTTCTTTAATATCTTCGCTATTTGTTCGAAGTTTGCAATAAAATTGGTATCATATCTATCAGGACAAAGCAGTTTTTCTAATGTGCTAAATTTGTATTTGGTCTTCATGGCCCCTTTAAGGATTTAAAGGTATCCATAGCCCGGAAACACGCCAACATAATTCTGACTAACAAGAAGAGAGATACCAAAGATCTTAAGAATTACAGACCCATTGCTGCCAGGCGTGGCCGCTCCGTCCAAAGATGATGATACCTCAGGCGATGCACCGGACCAGCTACCGAAACGCATCACAATCAAGGAAGAAGGTGCGCAAAGCTCTCGGCGGGCGCGGCTTCCCGCGCTGTTTTTTTCTTCTCTTTCGGCCTTGTTGCTGTGTTCGGTGGTGCTGTTGTGGTTCTGAGGCTATTTTTGTTGTTCTCCTCTAGCTGCCTTGTTGACCTGCGCGGTGGTGCTGCCAGTTGTTTGGCAATGTCGAGGAGATGCAAGACGTTAAGTTTTAAAGAAAAAGTAGAAATTGTACGCAAATTCGAAGTGAACCCGATGAGGAAGCGCGTAAAATTGTCACGCGAGCTCGGTTTGCCAGTGTCAGCGCTAAACACTATTGTCAGTCAGCAAGAGGAACTTCGAAAGAAGGTGAAGGTTTCCGGCCCTGGTGGGGAGCAAACGAGAGGTGCGAAGTAGGCGGAAATGGAAAACATCCTGCTTACATGGTTCACGGAAGTTATAGCGACAGGAGTGAATGTTGACGGTTGAGTCCTACGCGAAAAAGTTGACAACATCCCTCTCTCCGTGGGCATTGAAGACTTCCAAGCGTCCGGCGGCCGGCTTCACCGATTTAAGGCACGACACGGATTTCCGAACGAAACTGTGTCCGGCAAAGCAAAAAATACCGGCAGCTTCTTATTTACGTTTCAGAAAAATTTACTCCTAGACGTTGAAAAGAAGAGAGTGCAGCACGAATTGACCAGATACTTCAATGTTGCTCAATAGAAGTAAATTGCTGACGGAGTACGCATATTTTCCTCCTTCTTTCTTTTCTTCGTATTTTACTATTAGCGACTATTAAATATTTCGGAAACAGCCGAATAGCACTGGAAATGACGACTGAAACGTTGATATGTGTCCTTACCGAGTCCCTCGTCCCGTATCTTTCTGTTCTGCTACATGCATTACGAGGGCTCTGGCTCCAGCAGTTTGGATATGCCAATTGCTAACCCCGACCTCAGACCACGTCTTACGTGGCGGCCGCTGGGAAAAAAGACGTTCTACGATCCCCCGCGGTAGTCGAGGGGCGGCGCTAGTTGACCGTCCTCAGAGCACTTGTAAATGTAAACTGTGTAAACCCCCCCTGTAAAGTCGAGAGAGAAGCCGCTGCGGGATAGCATAATTGGTCAGTGCACCGCACGCGTTATGCAAAGATGTGGGTTCGACTCCCGCTCCCAGAAAAAACGGCGGATGTTTTCTCGACCTATATTTTCGCCTATTTATCACTGTATCAAAGAAACATAACAAACACACGTCATTCGGCACTATTAAATATTTTAGAAACAGCCGAATAGCACTGGAAATGACGACTGCAACCTTGATATATATATATATATATATATATATATATCAAGGTTGCAGTCGTCATTGCCAGTGCTCTTCGGCTTTTTTTCGAAATATTTAATAGGGCCGAATGACGTGTGCTTGTCACGTTTCTTTGATTCATTGATAAATAAGCGAAAATATAAGTCGAGAAAAAATCCGCCGTTTTTCATATATATATATATATATATATATATATATATATATATATATATCAAGGTTGCAGTCGTCATTTCCAGTGCTATTCGGCTGTTTCTAAAATATTTAATAGTGCCGAATGACGTGTGTTTGTTATGTTTCTTTGATATGTATATGTATATACATATACATATATATGTATATGTATATATATATATACATATACATAAACAATACCTCGTATGTCTCTCGTAATTGTAACCACTTTCTGCATTAAATGTTCACTTCTGTTTACAATCACTCTCCGTCACCCGCCTTCCAAGTTCTCTGTTTATGACCGAGTGTTTTAATTATGAATTTGCAGGTTATTTATATATCAGCATGCCATTTGTTCTGCTGAAAGGACGGTGCGGCAATTCTCTATACGTGACCCCGAGAACCAAACCGATGGCTCCCACTTCATTTATTTTTCTCCGAGCACAAGAGCCGCCCGCAAAAACCTTGATTATTCCAGCCGCATGTTTAACACCGCTAATGGATTCCGTCTGTGTATAGTGTTCAGCGGACTCAGCAACTGATTAAAATTCCCTTCGAAAAATGAGCCGACTGCTACAAATGTTGCGATGTCTCTTACTCTCCTTTTCGCTCTTTATCTTCTTCCAATAACGCTTACTCAGTGTGTCCCACGCTGGAACCAATTTGCTGGAGCACTTCTTAGAGGCCCATCTCGTGCATTCACGGTGAGTGAGAGTAAGCGGAAGAATAATGTATGTGGTCGTCCGCCTAGCGGAGCGAAGCAGTCGCCCCAAGGGCTGAAGGGGTCAGGTCTATTTTTCATTAAAAACAATTGATGTTTGATAAAGCAGAGCACTTGTAATTACTGTGTCCAGTGCTATCTGTACTGTGGATTAAGGAATAAGCTCATAAAAAAATCCATAGAGAGAAACTACAAGTTTGATTCATTCAACATGATGTATTTACATAATAGCGATAACGCCAGTTTTAACGCAAACTTCCAACTATAGATGTTAAAGAAAAGAAACGATGAAGGGACTACTCAAAAGCCATTTTCTCGCTGAGTCCTTCTGATGTCCAAAAGCTTTGTTTTCGGTCATTGGGGGCTGCCGACCAATGTCACCACCAAGAAACATAACTGGCCCATTGTTGTGGTGCCTCTAGTACCATTTGATCATTTCGCTTGAATACTAACATACAGTTAGTGCAAATCACTATTGCGATAATTGTGGATATCCTGAAACAGTAGAGCACGTCCTTCTCGGATGTCCGGCATACATCCAAGAAAGAAATCACCTCGCAGAAAAGATTGAGTGCCTCAACTACGCATCTATATCTTTGAAAGGTCTCCTTGGACTATTTACGCGAAATCGGCGTCGCAGAGACAATTTAGAACTTTACCTGCGAGATCGTGTGGACTTTTACGTCCCCACGCAAAGCTTCGTGTTCACGTTTTCTTTTACCCTCTTCTTTTTCCCACTTTATTCTGCCCTACTTCTTTTAGGGCCTTTACTCCCTTCTCCCTATCCCCGCAGAGTAGCATGTATAGGAGGGAACATGCCGGCAAACCTCTCTGCTTTCAGCTAATAAAGAGCTCTCTCTCTCTCTCTCTCTCTCTCTCTCTCTCTCTCTCTCCTCTCTCTCTCTCTCTCTCTCTCTCTCTCTCTCTCTCTCTCTCTCTCTCTCTCTCTCTCTCTCTCTCTCTCTCTCTCTCTCACACACACACACACACAAACACTCATAACTACCTTTTTAGTATTCGTCTCTTACATCCGTTCGGACGTTTTCTATTGCGATATGGGGTTTTCCTTAGAGCTCTGATTTTTCCTTTGCTGACAAAAATGTCTTTAGAGCCTTGAATTTACGCGAGTGTCCGGAGGCGGTTTTCCCCTCCACTTTCTGGGGTATTTATATTAAGGTATTTGTTTCCTGCGCTTGAGGGTGGTAGCCAGTGCCACTCGGGCTACTCGGCGTGAAGGGGACCTTCTGGCTAGCTATCGCCCCCAAGAGCCGGCAACAAATACCTTAACATAAATACCCCAGAAAGTGGAGGGGAAAACAGCCTCACCGGTAGCGTAGGGGTCGTCGCACCGGATGCGTATTCTGGAGGTCGTTGGTTCGTATTCCACCAGGCGGGCATTTTTTCTCCACTTTCTTTCCGTCTTTCGAAAATCTGCATCTGTTTCAACGATAATAAATGACCTACCGCATTCTCCCCTTCGCTTTCCTTGGCTTTCTTGATTGCCAACCATTATTTCTGTCTTAATTCAACGAGCCCCCATTTTTTCTCTGACGAAGTGAATAACTTATATGTTCGAAATAATTGAAGAAAATGTAGAAAACACGCGCCCAGAGTTGGACCCGAACCTTATGACCTCCTTGTCATACTTGACTGCCTGCTTTCTTTCCTCTCGGTATTCTTTCAATGGCGCCTCATTATTAATTCAGCCGCACATCGCGAGCTGCTTGGTTCTGGTAGCCTTGGTGCCGAAAGTTATCATAAGAATTTTTCGCGTCAGTCGACTGCTCTTGACAGGTTGCAGATGCTCGAGTCACGGGCGGGCTCTTAAAATAGAACAAAGTCTCATATAAATACCCAATAACTGAGTGGAGCGCACCACAGCCTGCCTGGTAGCCTGGTAAGTACGGTATCGGAGACGTATTCCGGTGGTCGTGGGCTCGGGTCGCGCATGGGGAGCATGCTTTTCTCCGTTTTGTTTCTGCCTTTCAAGGAGTTTAAAAATATATCTATGGCAGCAAGGAAAAATGATGACATGCTTGTGCTATGCCTTCCTTGGCGTTTGTGACTGCTGGCTTTCCTTTCAGTATGTGTGTAGAGAGAAAGCGAGAGCGAGACAGGTAGAAAAAGGTGCATTCTTGTTGAGGTGCCTTTGGATAATAACGTTTCTTGTTGCCCATTTTCAGAGCTGCCGTTCACAGCTGAAAGGAGTAGTTTGCATTATAAAGTCAGAAATCGCCATGGGGACCACGTATACATGTTGTTGCATTACAGGTGCGGCACCCCCCCCTTTCCTAGCTGCCCAACTGCGTCACCATTTCGCCAGTGCCTGGGCAAATAGCTGTTCGCTCACACAATGAGCCAAACCCTGCTAGCCTTTCGCATGCAGAATATATCTTGGCCACATCAGGGGATTTTTTTTTTTCATCTTCTTTTCTAGTCGGTTACTCGCGGCAAATTCATTTCACGCAATTCTTTCTGCGAGGCGTAAGTGTCGGCACTTGAGGCCTGTATATTTAGCATAACATCAAGGCTTTAAACTTTATGGTAACGTTAACCTTAACGGTTCCTGTCGCATTGCCTCTTTTATATGAATAATAAATTATACGCCTGTCATTCCACGGAACTATTCATAAAAGCAATAAATGGATCGAAACCGCTAAGCGCACAGTTTCAACCAATTACCGACTTGGGAATCTATCACTGCGGCTCTTCTGCCGCCTTGTAGTCACATGGTTGCTGAAAATAGTCGAAAATTTCTTTTAAATGCTCCTACTCTGAAACATATTACATTGAGGCTCGCCGCAAAAAATATTCCATCACGAAATATTTCATTCAGTTTGCTGCGTTAGAAATGCCTTTTGTAGCAGTTTGGCAACTAAGTTACTTTTCTGGTTATGCTCTACAGAGAAATGCTGCGCGAAAGGTTCGTTAAGGTAAACTATCTTCTAGTTGCTGTCCCATTCAGACTCTTCATTTCGAACGACGCAAATGAGCGATTCATTACTGGTAATACCATTGAGAGAAAATAACTTCATTATATGTATAGACCTTCAAGGTGTGGTGGGTGCCCTTAGTCCAGGGCTCCAGTCTACCGGGCTCCGGTAAGTGCTCTTGCCATTGCTCAGCATTGTTCTGGACAGCGCTTTATAAGCAGAAGTTTATTATGCTTTCGCACCATATTCCGCACTTAGTCACATCACCCGTCATTTAGTCACATCACCCGTGTAATTCACTCAGTTCCAACGCCGTGACCACAGAGGGAGCTTGCACATGACGGAAAATCGCTGCACTTGTAGCTTTACGTTCGTCTGGCTAAGAGCCTCGGCGCTAAGAGAGTTTTGGCATCGCGCGCAACAGCCTTGAGCCGCGTACGATGCTCTCTCCAAGCTTTGCCGAGCTGTTTCGTAACAAGTAAGGGGATTTCGGAACGTTGAGTACACGCGTGCTTTTGCGCACCAACTGCCTTAGTATCCTGGCCGCCATGGGGCGAAGAATAGCACAAATGAGCTCCCACTGAGCAGATGAACGTAGGGAATGGCAAACTGCTGGTTACGAAATGGCAAAGCACGCCACGGCGGTGATGTGTAAACCAGTTCGATCTTATCCGGAGCATTGACGTGGATCTACTAACACGGATGAGACGGAGGGAGGAAAAAACTATACGAGCCCAATGTGATCGCGCTGGCAACGGGTTGCATTACTCACTGCGCGGGAAAACCCGCCGTGTACACAGACCGCTCGTCAGATGCGCTTTGCTGCGCGGTCCGGTAACATGCAGGAATCCGGGGATCCGGAGGACTGTGGCCAAGAATGCCGGCCGCGCGCCGGCCGCCGGAATCCGGCTGTCGCTGCGGTAATTGCGCGGCCCACGCGCTTAGGCCAGTCAAAGTGAAATGGCGCAAGACGACCCCAACTTTGCTTCCAGATAGCCGCTGACATTCTTCGGCTTAACGCGGACAAAATGCTGTGGCCGCTGCCAAGATTAAACAATCCAACGCGCGTCGGGTCCGCGGTCATCGTCCTTGGGCTAACTTGCCCAACAACTATCTCGTTTTCAGCGCTGCCCGTTTTACGAGCATCGAATAGGACGTTCTCGGCCCAGTTCAAGAACAAAGAAAGCAGCTTTGTGATCAATTGTAGAGCGCTGAAGAACCCTGTATTCTAGGAAAATCGGAGCTGGAGCCAAATTATAGGGATTCGCAAATCAAGGAATCAATTATTCCAATCGGAATTTCGATGTGTGCCGGCACCCTTAAAACAGGACAGACCCGCATTAAAAAGGCGTGGCTTTAGCAAAGCGGAAAAACTATAAAAGGGCACTAAAAATAAGTGACCAGTTTGTCGACACCGACGAGTTAACATACAAAGTTGAAAAATGTGCCACACTGGGGCAACGACATTGTGATGCGAGTATAAAAACGCAAACGTGGCTTTCACATTCCACACAATGATTTTGGACGTCACAAATTTTAAGGTGCAATTATAAAGCCGGTTAAAACGGTCAAGATTGAACACCGCGACTTTCGTCTGTGTAAGTGTGAAATAAATGCAAGTTGCAAGCTTTAAGTCGATACCTGTGATTTATGGCATAAAGCAAGGATTTCTTTATCGCTGTTTGTGTTGTCTTACGTCACGTAAAATGAAACCTCAATGTTGAATGGAAATTCCTTCTGTAAAAGTTGGTTCCTAAGACAAAAAAAAAAAAGCAAAGTGAACTGTCAGACAAATACTGAGAAAGATATATTACGAAAACTTCTTTTGTTACATTCCAAACTTAATCTGCCTTTGAGATTCGAAGGGACATGCGCGCCTTGATACAATGCGTCCGCGTTTGCCTACAGCTTGAACAACTCTTGGGATTATTCGAAGCTTCACCGATTAGCTTTAAGATGCGCCCAAATTACTCGTCTAGGAAGTGCTACATATATCTATTTTTGTATTCCAACCTCAACAACAGCCCATACAAGAAATGGTGGCTGCTTTACATATTAGCGAGGTGACGGCAGATATTTTATGTATTTTTTACCCATTTTTAAACACACGATGTTCGCAACCAATACGTAGCCACCTGACTGTTTCACGTTCCCAGCTGCACTAGTGTACGCGTGAGCCGTACAAATTGTGAGAACGTACTGTTTTGCAGGCTTTTCCTTTCTGACGTACCGAAGCCAACTCCCCTTGAATGGAGATGTGGTAGTCTCTATTATTGCCTATGTGAAACATTTTGATGTGTACGGGCACATAAGTGCATGCGCGCGCGCACGCACAAGATGTGGTGTGCGTGCGTGCGTGCGTGTGTATAAACATAAACTGACGTGCGAGCAGCAACTGCACTAAATAAGAGCGTTCATTCTAAGTACGCTAGCGGAATGAATAGCTCAGGCGACTGCGGTTAGCACAGCACTTGGTAATAACAAAAGCATAGTACTGGCGCATGCTCTGTCGTGGCCCACAGCCGTCACATCGCGTGATCGCCCCACTTTTCACAATACAGTGAAACCCCGTTCATACGTTTTTCACCGGACCGGGAAAACAAAACGTAACAACCAGGAACACGCAGCAGTGAGGAAACCTTTGATAATGAACGAAAACAGTGTAGCTTTGACTTGAAACCATGTATTTCTCCAACTTTGGCTTTCGAATCTTAAAAAACTCGAGAATGTAGGATTGTTGCTTTTTGCGATCGCTGGAAAACTCCATGCGTGGAAATGCAAGGTCCCTAGCGATGTAGACTGTCTTCCGCGCTGGCTGCTTGTCTACTGCGTTTAGTTCGTCAAGCTTTTCGTGGATGGAAAGCACCTGCCGTTTTCGCGACGCCATCAAGGCACAAGAAAGGTCGCGGTTGCAAGTTCAACGGTGTTCTCAAAGCTTCAAGCGCACGACGACGACGAGAGCGCGTGCTATTCTAGCGGTGGTGCTTTTATGGCGAACGACGCACTTTCGGCATTCCGAAGTGAAAATTCCGCTGTGAGCGCAGTGATCATGGTGATAGCATGGAGTAACTTATCCCCATCTAATGGTGAAGAATCGCACCCTCGTGTGGCTTCATGCAGTCATTTCCGTAGCCAAGCCTGGCCAAGGCTAGCCAAACGTCAAAATGGCGGTCCGCGCATGTTGCGCGGGCGGGTTCGTGGTGTCATATAGCGACGAATGACCCGGGAACGTACTCTGAGCCAAGGCGTAACAGTGAGGATATTAATACATGGGACTCTATGTGAGCTGCACCGGGACTAGACAAAAACAACGTAGTATCCTGGAAAACGACGCACTTCCAACGGTTCCGTACGAGCGGGGTTCTACTGTATATATCCAAGAAACCATAACAGGCGCTTTGACTGTAGAGTTCTGAAAATTACCTCAGAACAGATCTGGACGGCTGTGAAAGCCCGACGTGGTCCATTTTTTTCAATTTTGAATCCTGGCTAAGGCCACACCATGTTGATAAGTACAGGCATGAAAATTGCTGCATCTAATAAATATCCAAGCCATTTTATTGCGAATATAACCACATCGTTATCAAAGGAATTTCACCGTGGTGGACGAAGGTAAGCTCGACTACGCAGAAGATACGCAGAACGTCCATCAGACTTCCCCCGGCTAAGACAAAAAAGGCAAACAAAATTGACTTGCACTGTGCGGCCTAAGTGCGGGGCAAAGCGCAGATAAGTGCGATCGTCGTGCACCACCGTCAAGGGAAAAAAAAAACACAAGTTATACTTAAAGGCGAGATGGAGCACCCTTTGGCGTGGCAAGCAAGGAGAAAAACAGTGCACCAATGACAAAAAAAAAAAAAAAAAGGCAGGCGAAATACCTTCAGGCTTTCCAGAAGATATCCAAAGACAGAGCGGGAGCGAGCGGCAAGTAAACGTATATGGACAAGTGAAGTTTCGGGCGGACCACTTTAGACCGGCGCGATAATGCTGTAGGCCCCGAGGTGAGCAGTTAAGAGTGGTGAAATCATCGCCACGGACGCTCTCCTCCCGCGATCTCGCGTGACCCCGAGGTTTGCGGATGGAGGCGTCGGGGCGGAGGCGCCGGCGATAAAAGCTTGCCTCTTGCTTCGACTTCTTGATCACACAACGGCTGGCGAAGACAGAACGGAGACACCCGCCGGCACGAAACACTCGCTATTGCCTGCGCTGTAGCAGATGGGTTAACGATACGTACGTATTTTAAACACAGCGCACATGTGAAAAAATAATAATTTGGTGTCCTCGGGGCTGTATATGCGACGGTAAAAAACTATGGTAAGGATTTTTTATCGGCGTGTAAGATTTGGCATGACTTCCCTAGCAACGTTGTAGGAGAAGCGCTTCCCTCCCCTACCTCCATTTTCACTTTCCACTCACTTCCCCGTTTCTTGGCAATGATGATTTTGCTCACTGAAAACTATACCTGCACACGCTACAGGTAAGACTACAGGCTACAGGTAAAAAGCTACACAACCCAAGCTTTAAGACACGCTAATACTCAAACAAAATGATCAAGGAAGGTTTACACTAATGCACGTGCTTTAAAGGGGCTCTGCAACACTTCCGATAAAAGCGTTTATTCTTTCCTTTGTGCCTTCTAGCACTGCGAAAGCTGCAGTTATCTCCAGCACTGAGCGCCACCGCGGGATTCACTAGTCGCAGCAGATCCGCCTTCCGTTTCTGCTTTGCTTTTGTGGTAATTTTTTCAAGAGTGGCTATTCAATCAGCTTGTTGCTGCGACTGAAAAGAAGCCGGCCAATAGCCGCGACATCACTGAACTGACAATTCGAGCTCTCGAAGAACGCCAAGACAGGGAAGGATAATGAATGAATGAATGAATTACCTTTATTTAGGAAGAGGCCTGAGGCCCTGGTGGGGGTTAGGGGCAAGAGGAAAGGGGAAGACCCGTATTATAAATAATGACCACATGTCGTTGTAATCGTTTAGAGTTTCTGTTACGATTAGCTGCAGGCAAGGTTTGAGTGTTCACATAGGCACTGGTCGTTGGTATGTGGAGCACTGTCAGGAAGGTTCACACGATTACAGTCGCGTGCACGAACACTTGAAAAAAGAAAAACATTTTGAAGCAGTTTCTAAGCTATTTGATGGGTGTAGAACAGAATTTTTGGGCTGATGTATTTTGTGACCCAATATTCTCAGTACTGGACGTGTTTCGTGACTACGTTCTGAAAACATTTATGATTTAGAAAAAAAGGTGGAAGAACGGTGGCAAGACCCCTTTAACATGTCCAACATTCCAGGAGATCGTATGACTTTCACGACTAATAACTTTGAAGCTCTTGAGTGTTATCGAAAATTTTCTGCAGCCAGCACGGATCAGGGCTTCCCAGTCTAGAGGAGTCCCTCCACCGTGCGCGCGCCGTACCATCAGTGCCTGAAGCTCGCCTAAATAAGGTTTACTCGCTCATTCACTCTTATTTTGAGCTTTGGCAGTAAAGCCTTGCTTTTCTTTCCAATCAATTAAGAGGTGGCTCACAGGGTCTCCGCAGGGATGGAATCCATCTGGCGCAACTCTATGGGCAGCAATACTTGGAGGTACTCACACATACGTCTCAAGTGTTTGTATGAAGTTCTGTCGCTAAATTATCATCTTCGTCATCATAATCATCATCCTCTTCTTCGTCTTTGTCGTCATCATCATCATTATCATGAAACGTAACGACAAACTACGACAACTACTACATCAATATCTCTAACAAACTGTTGATGTACATTAAAGAACGAACGCCTCTCCGTACACTTCCAACGGTTCCGAGCATTCATCATTGGAATACATTGTACGCCTTCCAATTTTGTTACCTCATCCCCCCAAGCAGTTTTCTGTGATTAGCGGCGGAGGATTTGATTGATACCCCTGTCACACGGGCACTTTCAATCGCGATTGAGTCGATCCGGATCGAGCTCAATCTGGATCGGGAGCTGCTACACGGCAGTTTTAATCGCGATCGAGCCCGTTCCCGCTCGTACTCAATCAGGTTTCACAAGTTCGATCAAGGTTTCCAAGCGCGATAGGACGAAAGCGGTAATACCCTCGTCATCGCTGACTAATGATACAGAAGTTGATACCTTCAACTAACGCCAGATATTGTATCAAATAACTTGACCCAAATAAAGTGCGGTAACATTTATATAGTTACGTATACCTACGACCGCGCAAAGTTACCAAACGCAGGCCGCGAAGTATTTTTAGCGCCATCTGGCGTACGTAAGTGCAACTGGTGCAACTTCTCGATCCGGATTGAAGCGTGCCGTGTAGCAGCGGCGGTACGTCGAGCGCACTCGAAAAGTCAATCGCGCTTCGCTTCAATCCGGATTGAAAGTGCCCGTGTGACAGGGTTATAAGGTAAAGTTTTATTGCATGTGAGATATAGCGATATAAGTAAGTTTTACAAGGTTCCAGAAAGAGTTAGCGTGTGTAAGAAACTGCCAACTAGAGACACTCCAAAACTCACTACGTAATAACTAACCACAAGAAATCGAATTACACCACATGAAGTGGTCCAACCACACAAGGTAAAATTTCGAATGAGAACGGCAGTATTGCTGTATCTATTTCCTTGCCGTTAATGTTTGTCATCTCTTTTTTGTAGTTTAAAAATTTGTGAGCGGTGTTTTTGTGCTAATGTCGAAAACGCAATTTCATTGCCGCTTTCTTTGAGAGGTAGCGCATATTTATCCATGCGTAACAGCGATAAGCTTGTACCGTTAAATAGTTGTTAACCCAGTCTAAAAAATTGGCCTTTTCGAAACCATGCACACCATCAGTACCTATCTTACGGGAGATACTCACTCTGCACTTTTTGTATCACCACTAATAACGAACATTGAAACACCATTGAAAGTGTGTCGTCATGGTAAATTTGTAATTTTACCTCAACGTAGACCACATATCAAGCGGAACATCTGACACCCTTATGGGCTGGTGTTTTATTCAGCAAAGACAAAAGGCTGAAAAATGAAAACGCGAAATAGAGATAAGCACAGAAACTGCGAAATGTTACGACACCGCACAGGCAAGAAATGTGAAGAGACAGGTGCGTACACCTGGCATTGCTTATGTACGTGCATCGACAACGGCCGAGGCACACTAATAAGGCGCAAGCGGAGAGGCGCAATAGCATTGTCGCCTCTATTCTGAAGGTCGCCTATGCCAGCATGGTGCAAAGAAAGGGGAAAAGGAAATAAGTCAGCATAACAGCGCTAGGAAATGCAGTCCCAACTGACGAAAGCACCACCACATTTTTGGGACGTCACGCTCTGAAGTAGGCCTACTTTCCAGCGTGAAGTTACAAAAATGGGGTAACACCAGCATCAGTAGCGACTGTTATCAAAATAACAAAGACTCGCATAAAAAATTAAATGCAAGCACCATTCCAAAAATAAGACAAAACAAAACAAACATGACAGAACAACTAAAACGATGTTGTGCACCCTGCAGTAGCTGACGACTCTCAACAGCGGATCATCAATAACTACAGGGCTTCTGCGGTGCAAACATAGGGTAGAGGGAAAAGACTGAAAGCGAGAGAGGGTATTGTGTATGTAACTGCGAACAGAAGGCTCGGAAAACGTCCTAACAGTACTCTACAGCGAATAGTGCGCAGAGATCCCATGATCAACACATCTTCTATATGCGTTCAACGAGTTGCATAAGACTTCAACGACGAGGCAGACCACGATATGCGTACACGCGGGCACATTTGACAATTGATTTTGTATAAAAAAAGATACATGGTCCGTACGAAGGAAAAAGGAAAAACATTCGTGTCGAAATGACAGTATTTTCGTGTCGAAAGCAGTGTTTTCTAACAGCGAACAAGTGCGCGAGACCATGCGCCCTTGTGCTAAGGTCGTCCCCTCAGTCCTGCTTGCGGAACGTCACTCTGGCGTCTAGTTGAGGCAATCGTGTCCCGCTGACGGCACGTGGTAATTTCCATATAGCATTCTTCTGAGCCCGCCTCGGTGCCTTTGCAAAGTAATGCTCCACTTGAACCGTGGCGTACAATTGCGTTCATTGCACGCCACGCGTTCACCAAATCACATACATACCGGGGCTACATGAGGCCGTCGCTCGCCCAGCGGTCGGTATGTTCTCGTTGGACCGGTCGCATGGCATGGTGTCCTGTAAACTATAGTTTTCCCTTCAGAGCTTGCAACCAAGTCGGTTTTCACGCGGTGCATAAGCACTTGTTTTTTCTCGTATACCATTGGTAGCCTTTCGTAATCTATGAAATGCACTTGGAAGATGCTGCTTCACAAATAAATCGCTTTCAACGCTGTATTCATAACAACAGCAACTAAAGGTAAAGGAGGAAGGAATCGAGAAACCTCGTTATAAATTTGTAACAATTGTTACGGTGGTTGTTACACCCTGACGGTACAATAGTACCAATTTATTTCAATGCAATATGCGACTCAATGTGTTTCGTGCTGAGCTGAGTTCCTTCCGAAAAGGCCTCTTGCCCGCATTGCTTGCGGTAAGACAAAATCTACCGAAACCTTTAGCCATTATATATCCAGTAGAACACAACCCACGTCCCTTTAATGATGCGTACAAGAGCGCGAAGAAATCTGCAGTGCATAAAACTTATGCGATGTCATCCTGACGCTTCTTGGGATAAGTTATGTTGAGATTGTTCGCTACGTGATTCGATCATCCTGCCGAACTTCAGACCTTGCTGATTAATAGTGTGCTGCCAAGCTGTAAAGCCTTAGGTAATTCACCCTCTCCAACTTAGTAGTTCACAGAATACTACGGGGAGGAGTATAATGACGTAATACCATGCAGTGCAAATCATCCGGCAATGCAAAGCGAACAGCACCGCCTTTAGCGGTGGCTCAATGGCTAAGGCGGTGTGCTGCTAAGACCAGGGAGAAAGAGATGGGAAAGCTTTTATTCGGCATTTACGCGGGTTCGATCCCATCCTCTGCAACCGCTTTTCCGAGGCGCGGAAAGCAGCCCCCGCCCCCCCCCCCCCCCCCCCCCTCTCTCTCTCTCTCTCTCTCTCTCTCCTCTCTCTCTCTCTCTCTCTCTCTCTCTCTCTCTCTCTCTCTCTCTCTCTCTCTCTCTCTCTCTCTCTCTCTCTCCTCTCTCTCTCTCTCTCTCTCTCTCTCTCTGTTGAATTGCACATCGACCAGACGGAGCTGACGATATCTGCGAGGTTTAAACCTCCGTTACGAATATTGACTCTGATCGAGCCGACCAGCGCGAAGTCAGGTCTTTTCCTTTACCGTTTTTTTTGTTGGTTTTTAACTCCCTATTTTATCCTGTTCCTTTCATCCACTATTTTTATTCATTTTCGCACAACCTAACCCAACGTAGTTTATAATCAAAACAGCTCTGGTGCTCGCTGATATCTTCTTATGTTTTGCCTAAAATACGCCCAGGGTTTCCTTTGCGCTAAACAATGGTGATACCTGTGAGCCGTGCCACGAGTGCTAGCAGTTCAGAATGAACTTGCCTGGACACACTTCATGCCAATGGTATTTGTTACGGCAGAAATGCTTTTTGCCTAGGTATGTGGTCACCTCACGGAGCTGAAACAGGCTGCACGAAAAAAAGAAAGCGGGTGGGGGACTCCGAGAAACCTGCCGTGGTTCGCCAAATACTCTTGGTATCCAGAATTGGATGATGGGTTGTGAAATACGTGTCTCGCATAATAAACCACTAAAGACTTTGTTTTCTGAAGCCCCGTGTAACATTCTGCCGCCCACGTGCGGCCGCAGTCCTCCCGAGAGCGCAGTGGTCGCTGGATCACGGCACAGAACGATTAGCATCAGCAGCCATATGAGCTAGGTGTCATAACCCGGCGTGTCTGCACTAGAACAGTGCAAAGGAAGAGCGCTTCAGGGCTTGCAATGGGGAGTCATCGTTGCAACAGCCGCAGGCACGCGATGAGCGGTGGGCGGAATGGGACGACGGCCACAAAGTGCCAGCAGCTGGGCGCATGGTGCCGGCGCTTGGAGCGAGGCTGGCCACAGCCCCGAGCGATGGCATGCGACGCACCGCACGCCTTGCGAACCCACCGTCGTTGGTCCTCCCTTCTGCCCATTCGCCGCCATCATTAACGGGTCAGCTTTTAGCTCCGCGCGCGCAATAATCGCAAGGCTTGCGTTCGCTCATTTGTATGCACTGGGGTGCACCTGTGCCGACCGCGGCAGCGAGGGTGCAAGATTCGAGGGGTATGGTCGAATAGGGCAAACATATGCGCACGTGAGGCAACTGTGGAATGCCGAGTGAGCTGCTTAAAATTGCATGGTAACCTGTCGCTCCGAGTGCTTCATTTATCATTTATAGACGCCGAAGTTACGTGGAAATAGGAGAATAAAATAAAATGGGCCAACATTTGGAAATGAGTAGAACGGATGGGGTGCAAATGTGGTTAACGGCATTTTATACTGAGTTGTGAAGAGAGTTTTTGTTATCCTTGTGTACTGCGCACCCCGTCATCGTCGCCGATGTTCAAAAAGCGGAAAATCGTCACCGTAACCATCACAATAATAATCGTCATCATCGTCGTCGTCGTCATCATATCATCATCGCCTCCGTTACCAGCACCACAATAATCATCATTTAATCTAACTAATTATTATTAATAAAGTTGTCAGTAGTAGCAGTAGTAGTAGTATACATAATAATAGTGCAAGCTTGTATTTTTAATTCTTCGTGCCCTGTGAACTTTTGGCATATCTTAGAAAATCTCGACAAAGACTGCACGTAAGTATACCGCAACGTACGTAAAGGGGTAGTAATCCATCCCCCCGCCGCCCTCCAAGGCATACAATATATATCAAAATAAAATCACCCTCAAACATGCGTTAACTGCACGACCCCTCAACAATCTCCCACGCTGTTTCGCTTCAGCCGTTATGGAAACAAACAACGGGGAATAAAGTTGGGATCGAAGGATGCCGTGACGTACGCATCAGGAGATGCAATAAATTTCCGGAAATTCGGGAATTCCGAAAGGCATCTGTTCCGAAAATTCCGAAAATTCGGGTTCTATGCGCCGAAGCTACACCTGAGCTATGAGGCCAAGTGGATGATTGAATGACTGCCCCTGGAATTCTGAATTCTTCCTCCACTCGAGCCTCCAGTCGAGGAGACCCTTGAAAGAGAGTTTCGTATGTGAAAGCATCGCGGTATCCTCCACTCAGCCGAGTCGACGGAACACGTGGAATGGTGGACAGAATATGAATACGGCCAAACGAATTGGTCTAGACCGCATGAGGATTTTTAACCTGCGCCGAAATCTCGACACACGGGCGTTTCCGTTGTTCACCTACCCTAGAGAAACGGCCGCCGAGGCCGGTATCGAACACGCGCCCTCGTAAAACGCCACCCGTCGCCACAGCCCTTGAGCCACCTGAGCTGTGAAACATGGTTTGGGACCCGGGATACGCGACCCAGTATCGGCCTACAATTATTTGTAATTCTATTTGGCTCATATCTCGCGTTTGGGGTCACGCGCGTGATACGAGTTAGGTTGTAATGCGTCTGAGTGGGAAATTTGTGGATACGTGTCTCAACCGCAAGTCTAATTCGGGACTTCCGCAGAGCAGGCTAGCTTTATTTAACACTGGGTCCGAAGTCCTAATATCAACACGTGCTCACAAACCAGCCATTAAAAAAAAAAACAAGACAAAAAAAATCCGACAAACCTACAAGATGGCCCCCGGACTACCTCCATGCATATCGAAGCCAAGCTGTTGCAACTGCGCTTACACAACACGTAAAAAGAGCCCTGATAGGCACAACACACTGCCCAACTCCGACGGCTCTAACTCACTAATGCTGGACGCGACACCCCGGTGCCCCTTGGACGTTCATCACCTACGGTTTTCCGATGCAGAATGCGTATTGCACTGTCTATACGGAAACACATCCACATTACCCCGATTCCTCGCCCCCACCTATCCCACTGGACGACGAAGGGCCCACGCCAACTATCTACAGGCAGAATATCAACATCAAGAGGATGTAGGATACACAGATGCATCTCCCTACGCAACCAAAGACGTCTATGCAATATTGGTGGGGAATAATACACCTCAGACCGTAGCCACACCCACTGCCCTCACCACGAACACCACCATCGTCGAAGGAGCGGCAATAGCCATAGCAGCCACCAAAACACAGAGCTACTACCTGAACATAGATTCTCAAGAAACTTTTCGCAACTTTCTGCGAAACATTCTCTCCCCAGCAGCCTTCCATATTTTCAAAAATACGACTCACCTACCTGACCTCTGCATTATCAGGGCTTCAAGTCATTCAGGCATAGTAGGCAATGAAGCGGCACACATCGCGGCTCGAGAAGCAGTGCACCGGATCATTGCGAACAGCCACGACCCTATGCCAACCCCCTCCACCTACTACACGCCCCAACTCTTACTAACATACAATGGCATACTCTCTCACTACCGACTAGCCCGCCACCAGTTTCCTCCCCCACATAAGCAACTCACCAAGGAGGAAGGAGTCATACTTAGCCAGCTACAAACTAACAACTCCCCCCCCAACACGCTCTGGTACAAAATATTCCCCACGCAATACTCACCTCAATGCTCCTTTTGCCCCATATCATGAACAGTAGCACATAGCGTGGGAATGACCGAATACCCCAGATCTCCCTCCCAATCCCAACCGTACCCCCTCATAGTGGGTGGCGACGTGGACCAGCTCCGACCCCTGGTCCCAGCTTCTGCTGGTGAATAGTGCGCGGAAGGTCGGCTACAGCCAAGGAGTACTGGAATGAGAACACCCTCACTGGTCCGGAGTGACCGCAATCCCAGCGGATGGGATAAATAAAATTTCTCCTCCTCCTCCATGCATTTTGTTATTCAGGCGAGTAGTAGTTTCTCTACAGCTGAAAATTACGCCCTCAACTTCTGAACGCATACTGCTGCTACTTGTTATGCACTTTCGGCGTCTCACACTTTTCTTATCCCACTTCCCACACGTTCTGGTAGACTGGATGTCTACTTTTCGGTTCACTAAAGCTGTTCTTCGTGGTTGTTCGCCATTAGCTTATCTCCTCTCACATGGAGTTAACTTCATCGCGCTCTATTTTCCATGTTAATTCCGCAATGGAATATAAGCACTATTATTCTACGTGCGCCAGTAGCAGGACCGTGTGATTGTTCCTCCTCGGACGCATTATTACCTAACTCATATCGCAGTTCTGTTTATAGAGTAACACATCGACATTACGTATACCCAGTCCACACCTGATATTTTTAAATTGCTCTCTGGTAGCAATTGCTTAAGCCCGAACCTGTTTGTTTGATACAGCAGACGCTGATAGAATGTTTTGCTCTTTGTTTCGTGCGCAAGAACAAAGATCCCTCGCCCGCTCCTGGACGAGCTAACGAACAATTATTGATTGATTCATTCCCTAAACACAAGTTCCGCCTCAGCTTAACTTAAAGCTGCTGAAGAAAAAGGGTGTCGACAACGGCCACACACAAAAAAAAATTTCCTTAAGTGGCTAATCAAGGGTTCCTTGAGAGCCATAAATTTAACCTGTTCTGTACTATAACTTATTCAGTGGCTCCGGCACAGTATAAATTGCTTTTCTTTTCCGGACGCCATAAGTCTTGTCTTTCCTTTATCCAGAGAAAATCGCTTCTTGCTTTCTCTCTCTTTTTCCATCCAGGCTACACACAATTTTCCTCTTTGCATCCAGGCTATAGCAATATACATACTGAAGTTTGGCGACGACAAGGTTTGCTCCCTGTACTGCTGGCTTTCGGTTATAAGGCGCTTGTCCCAACCTTTCCCATTGAACTCGTTTCGAGTTTTCGCTTCGCCTATGGCTGTATTAATCAATTCCAGTTATGTTTTGCGATCTTCGTAGTATAGAACACGCGCATGAATTAGATTTATTACAGGATAGCAAATTCCCCTTGAATGGACTGAACTTAAGCAGTGCCACATCCAAAGTGCCATAAATTTTTATTTTATTTTTAATAAAAAAGGAGGAAAGAGAACCTGGCTCAGGGGGTGATGAGGAATAAGGGAAGCTAGGCAGGAACGCTTCCAGTCTTCAAGAATACGCACCCTGCCACCTTATTTACTGCCTTCGCCAATGTCCCATGGTGTAAACAGCTTTCTTCGGTGTTCCATAGCAATATCAATTATTTATGCTACCGATTTTAGTCTAGAGATTAATTTATGGGCTAGCTGTTCTCGCAACGTACAAAACCAACTGTTGTGTTGGCGTGGCGTATATACAGATTTCATTTTTAACATTCAGCAAATGGTCTCCCTATCCTACGTCTGCGGAGAAGCTCATTAAGATTTACCTCATGGTCCGCTTTACATCAGAATAAAAACTGAATTTATAACTAGCTTCGGTGGTAATGTTGCCGATGCTGTTCCGACCATGGCCTATGCTTAGCGATCGTGAAAGGTGATTCTTGCGCGGCATAAACTTATTTGTTTCGTTTGGCATGACATTTAAGCAATAAACTATTTACGGAGTGACACTGATAAAATTTGGTTCGCATAGACTATTTAGCGATTATCCAGCTTTTATACCGGTAGCATTCATTCCGTTTTGTTGTTGCAAACGTTTTTTTGCTGGCAAAGGTGCATGTGTGGACCTATTGTAATTTTGAGCCGTCCCTCAGCTGATAAAAAAAAAAAAACTGTGTAGAGAAAGAATGACTGCAAGCACGTACATAATTAACGAAAGGCAGCTTTACGACGGAGAACAATATCAGCTTAATGTACAGTCATGGACAAATGAAATGTGAATACGGAAATATGAACCAGATCGCGGGAAATTTAAAAATACTACTCGAGGAGGTTCAATAATGGCGCGCTATTGGTATATTTCAAAATCCACATTTCCCAACTCTGTTGCTCGAAATAATTCACGCGTCAATTTTACTTACACGGAAAGAAATCGCACTATTTGTGTGCTCTGGTTGATAATTTTGTGATCGCACTTCCTTTATCCATGACTGTACATAAAACTCAGAAAGAGGGGGCAGAGAAGAGAGAGATAAAGCATTGTTGACGCTTAGACGGTGGACATAGCGTTGAACAGGCCTGTTGAAAATTGCTTCGCACGAGCAATTTCCAAAATTTACTTTGCAGAACTACGGGCGGCCCATCACCAAGTGTCAACAAGATCCCTGTCCTCCTTCAGGAATTGAATAGGCACAATATGTGCCGCGTATGATTTGGTGTCCGTCAGTATATGCGATGTTCTCCAACGAGGCATGCGGGTGATTCTCCTTCGAAAGCCCTTCCAATAAAACTGGGAGCTCCAATGCATTTCCTGGCAAATCTATACGGGTCACACGTCACCCCGAAACACCCACACGTTAAACACTCAGGAGGGCTGAAGCATGGTTCAGCTTACAAATCCAAGCTGGTGTTCTCGCCGAATTTTTTCGGATGCGGAATTAACAACAAACAGTAGACAGCTCTTTTAAGCCCTGCACACAAGGTTGGTAACGCGGACGCCACGAAATGATCGATTATGGTCTGCCTGAAAATATGCTTGGAATCTGACATCCCTTTGATCAAGCGGGCGGGTGTTGGCGCTTTTTCCTGAAAACGTGCCGGTTCAAGTGCACCCAAAAACAGATATGACGAGCATGATGAAAGTGGAGGCGATCGTGTGAGTTTGAAAGGCGTCTGTTTTATCTTCGCATGGGTCCTCGTTGTTACCGGTAGAGATCAGTGGTCGTTGCATGCCTATCGCTGTTCGTGTTTTGCCGGCTCCGTTCATCTTCAGCTCGCCAGGACCGGGAAGGCTCCAATTTGACCGCTCCCCCCACGCCTCCCCCCCCCCCCCCCCCCAAGTAGTCTTCTTTCATTTCTGCATGCTTATTTCATCCCATTTCTTATAGTGGCGTCGTTGTATTTGAAGATTGCTCTCCCCTACATTTCACTTCTTACCAACACCTTAATCGGGTGTTTGGTTCTGGTGGTGCCATGACAGCCTCTGGTCATTCTCGCTTTTATTCACAACTTCATTACTTTTGATAAACAGCCGCGTTTTTCTTCATTATGCGTCCAAAATATCTCAATCTTCATTCCTGGAAGTACTCAACGGCAGCAGCCAACATTTGAAAGGCGATTCATTTCTTCGATTGAAATAGAACCACTAGACAAAGCATATTATTTTATCGATTCCGTTAGTATATCTTAGTTGAAAAAGGAAATTCCCATGGTGGATATTTTGCGGCATCGCAGTAATTTCCACCCACTTGTTACTTGTATTGTGCACGACGAAATTAGTCTATTTTTATCAAATGCCCTCAGAAAGTCGAATTAAGGTACGCATTATTTAGTCACAGTAATAAATTTACCGCAAACCTGAGAATTATTCTAAATCTGAAAAGAACTTTCCGCATTGTCTAATCGCGATACGAAATTCCAGGTGTACATTAAAACCACAGGCATTCGATCCCCGCTCTTCCTTTGCTCATTTATAAATCATGTACAACACATACTTATAGCTTCGCTTCTGCATTGCAAAAAGGCTGCCTGTTAAAAAAATTGGCCGCGTATCTGCTCCTTTCGTTGCAAATGTCGTCAAAAGACGATAGTCTTTGTAGGCATTTGCCAAGGAAATGCCCCCCTTCGCTTTCCCGCTCACCTCTCATGCTGTTCCTGTTCCGTCGCGTTGATCCCAAAGTAAACACACTAAAGGTTTGCTCAAGGCGATCTGAATTTACCGCGTTCCACTGATACAGGCCGGGTTCCTCGATGCCAGCGCTGTATACGGCGGAGACACGCGTGGATCGAGGCGGCCGACTACAAGGTTTATAGAACCGCGTGGCCCTGCTACAGTACACTGTAGCCCTGCTCCACGCGCGTTCCAAGCAGAGCGTCAAGCAGAGTGGAACCTTTGCGTTTCAAGCAGAGTGGAACCTTTCGTTGCTGTTGCCGCGTGATTTTTCATATGCCGCCAGGAGGCGGCGGTTTTCTGCAGTAGATGTAGAATATCATTTGCTATCGAAAAACCAAGCACCCAGGAATTTTTTTAATAAAGGAACACTGTAAATATCGCTTGTGTACTAATTTCCTGTCTTATATTTGCGTAATGCCTTGTACTTGTTCAACAAAGTTGACAAGTATGAACATATAAACCGGGCTTAGACGTTTACATTTGGCTGTGAGTATATAAGACTATTGCGCAGAAAGCATTTTAGTTGGCCGGGTGGCTGAATCGAGTTACAGACAGACAGACGGACAGACAGACAGACATGCAGACAGACCAAAATTTCTGGGTTTAAGTAGCCCAAGAAAGACTATCGTCTTTAAAAGCTATCCCATCTTTCAAGCGCCAAGCAAGGCGCGGAACAAATTTGGTCCCGTGATTTTGCGGTAACCTATTTGGTGTGCTAGTTTATAAACTGATAGTTTGTTCGGAAGAATCTTGCCACCTAATTCTTAGTAGGCTTGGTGTCTATTTGGCGCACATGATGCGCACTGCATATTTCAAACAAAAGCCTCAAATGCACTTGAAATTAGCTGATGAAATTAATTTATGGGCTTGAGCTCAAGGTAAGATAAGAATCCGGAGTGAGCTGGTATTTATTGGAAGCCTAGAAGTATATAGTGTTACACCAACCATGTTGCAAAGAACGCTTGCAACATCCAGAGAGTCTATACCTACATCGCGTTTATGGTGATGAAAGTAAGTCGATAAAATTGATTTCAATTTCAGGGTACATCAGGACTTTTCAGATCAATTTGTCACATTAGCGTTTTTTATCAATTAAGTTATATTGTTCAAATCTCAAAAATAATGATAACTCAACACCGGAAAGTGCGCAACAAACAATAAGAATGGCGATAAAGAATACTGACTTTTTCTTAAGTGCTGTCTTTAGTCTATTTATTGGTGTCTATAATGCTCAAACATTGCTCTCGTAAGGAACAATTACTTTAAACGAACTGCATTTCAGCACGATTTTTGGAGAAATTTTTGGTTGACTATAGACATATTCTTAACCATGAAATGGGCAAGAAGGTTTGGTGCCCTTTAAACAGCCGCAATAATGTGACAAGATTTAAATATGGGCTTCACACGCCTAAAGTGCAGCTGAGAGGTAGGCAAAACGTGATACTGAGAGGATATGGATTAATAAAATGCCCTGGCATTCCTTAAACGCACCGATATCTGACACACGAGTGTGTTTATGCATTTGTGTGGCATGTTGAATCTCCTGACTCGGACCTCTTAACCTCGAGAGATGGCACCACCCGTTCTATCCCTTTAATCGGCTCCCACATGCCTATCGATTATTCTAACCCTGAATGGGTTGACCAGAAGCGGCTTTAAACTATCGCGCGTGGAGGCCGAGTTTCAGGCTCGCTTGATTCAGGTTTATGCTTCCGCGGGGCGGAGAACCACTGATCCCCATACCTCCATGGCTTAACTCCTACTCTCTATGCATAGCTACGCTCGCCCGAAAGTGTACATTTAAATAATGCACAAAATCGCTTCCTGTCCCACACTAAATCTGCTGCGGCAAAACCCGTGCGTCAAAGAATGGCTGAGACTAATGAACAACAAAAACATGCCGATAATCGAAAAACTATAAATACCCAAAAATACAACAGCTCAAACTGCAACACCTCTACCACTGAATGATGGGATATGATTTCAGCTAAATGAGGGCTCGGGAGGTACCAGGGTCAAACGCTAGACATCGCCTTCGAGGACCAGAAGAATTCGTTATAAAAAAAAGCAAGAGCCTTCCTGGACATTGATGACCTGAGATGGGAGTAAAGGTGCACCCAGTAAGACACGGGAAGCGATATTTAAAAACACGGGAAAGTAATCTACTTTTATTTACGTGTATGGCAGGACGTTCGGCCGCTTAGTTTCTTTATTTTGTTATTTGTATTTTACACAGCAAACATGTCGAAGGGCCAAGGATAAAGGCTAAATATCGCCTAACGGGTTCCTGGCTCCAATAACACGTAAATACAACACAGATACACAATGCCTACGACAATTCCAACAAGCTAAACCGTAAATGACAGACAATTACTGAGTGTGGACGGGCAAGGTGAACATGCCCGCGTATTATGGGTTTATACATTATAAGCCTGATTTATGGGTAGTTTATGCTCCATGCGCGTACAATATAGACACAGCAAAAGCAAAAAAACATTGGGCCCATCTCCCCGCGAGGGGGACTCGAGTAAATGCGTCGCATAGGGGGTGGGTGTATTGCGTTAACGTTTAGTGTTTGGGGAGTTGGTGGTAGTGAATGCGTTGTATCAGCAGCTTCTTGACGTAGTTTGAATGAGTCAAGGATATAAGGCGCGTTCGTAGCCTCCCATTCTGTGTCGGCTTTGTGGCGCAGTGGGTAGAGCACCATGTACATTGCGTTCCGCCCGCAGGGTCGAGGGATCGAAACCAGGCGCCGGATAGTATTTTTTTATATAGTTTAGGGGGAGGGGTGCGGACTACGACTACGGACGTCAACGCGGGTGACATCGTGAGTTACTGAAATGCTCTGCATTTAAAAAAGGTGCAGGGGATACCTTAGTGTATTTAATGACATGAGGGCACGGAAGCGTTTCTTTTTTCTTTTTCCTTTGGTTTGTCGACGTGTGATCCGCCGATGTCAATAATAACGTACAACCTCGACATTGGACTCACTGCAGCCACTTGTTGCAGAACCGATATACATGTTGCTTGGACACTCACTCCACAGAAGCTGGACGCCAATCTTGACAGCGGGAGACATTTCTGATGGACGCGTTTTTCTATGGAACGCGTCGCAGCCAGTTAGGAATCGAGCGCGCGCCGAGGGTTAGCTGTTCTGTGGACACTTTTTTGCGCATGCTAGCAGGGTATCCCTTTTGTGGAAGCCACCCGGGTACACGTTTTCGCCAGATTATCCAAGTATCGCTTCCACGTTCAAATCTCAACACGCCTACATAACCAAAACAACACAATGTGTACTGAAGTCCATTCTAGGCCATACCCTCCTGCAAATATCACATCAATTATAAATTGAGTTTTTTAGACTTTTTCCGAGTCCTTGCATCCACTAAACTCACACTGCCTCCCTTTCTAAGAGCGGGTGAAACCGAAAAAGTTTACATTTAGTTCTGACCTACTTAACAGTTAAGTTAGCTGAAATCTGGGGAGTTTGTTGGCAGTAATTAGTCTTTATGGGCAGCGTTTTAAGTTTTCAATGCCGGATAGAGTATCGGTTCAAACTTTCAGATGGCAATTTATAAACGTCCTGTTTAAAAATCCTTTTTAGAAACAGTATTCGTTAACTTGGTCGGCCTGCAGCAAGCTGCATTTGATGAAGAGTGGTCAAGTACTTTGGACGGAGCCAATCCCCTTCGTACCTTGCACACATCCGTAGAACTTTATTTGGCTGAATAATTAAGTTTTTATAATTATACCTGGTTGAAGCGCCGCTCACCAAGATGCCCTAGCTTAGCCTAGAACAACAACAACAAAAAAAAGAAATCTCGTAATGCGTGTTCAGCCAGTTAGGTGTCAATGTTTGTGATTTATAAATTTTACCTGTAACTTGGGATAAATTGGATTTAGGTCTACTGAAATACGCATTCCATGTAAGGTCTTCCACCATCCATACCCCGAGAATAGTTATAGTTCCGATGTGCGCTAGGCTGATGCTTGGGTCATGTCGCTTATCTATTGGCTTGAATATAATGTACTGTGATTTGCTTGTATTGAGGCTCAGATGATGTTTATTGAGCCAGTTAGATACTTTTAAAGACATAAGTTTGTGGTTCGTTCTAAATAGCTCCTTGTTCTCTAAGAATAAATATACTTGTGCCATCGGCATACGTTTTCATGTAGGCTGAGCAGGGTATTTTACTTCACGAAGCAGACGTCTTCTTAGATTACAGCCTTCTTTAACTTCGAATTTTGTTTTCGTTTTACTGGATGATATGTTTCCTACGCATACATACAGGCTTCTGGCAGGGAAAGTAACTTTTCAATACGCTTCAACCAGCGCACACCTAACAATCAAGCTTCATCAGCAGAATGCCATTCTGCACCGTATCGAAAGATTTCGTCATGTCTAGAATAATTTTTGGCAACGTTTTCAACTATTTCGTTCTTAATAGGAAGTAGCGCCACTTTCAATGGACATTTCGGGCGTCAAGTAAGTGAGGGGAAAGGGTGCAGAACTGGGATACGGGGAGATGCGTCGCAAGACATAGCAAGAACGAAAAGAAGGCCCAACAGAAAGAGTTTTCTGGATGTAATGCGGGAAGCGATAGTATGGTGGATATATAAAAGAGAAACCCGCTTAGAGACAGGCCGTCGCCTCAGAATGCAACTCGGGCAGAACAGCAATAGTCACGAAACCGTAGTTTCTATGAAGGTTCCAAAATGCGTCCTCGACCAGCTTGCGCACAACCTTCTCAGAGTATACTCCCGGCAGGACAAAAAAGAGTAACAGAAGCTTTTTTCTACTGATTCGTCAATCGCGCTCGACGCCCATTCACCCCGGACAAAAATACCGCCCAGCAGTGCGCGACCCATTCGTCGCCAGGTGCGGGCGGGACGCCCGCAAATACGCGCGAACGAACTTGTGCCGGGTTTTCCTTCTCGATAACATCGCGATCCGTCACGTATCGCGCGACTGGCCTCACTTTCTTGATGCGGGGAACCGCATTTGAGAATCGAGGCCCTCACCATGCACATCGAGGGTTGTTGCCCTCTTTAGTGCCACGCACTCGCAAATGCCGACAGCGCAGAAGGAAAAAAAGAAACAGCTCTACGTGCGGTCGCGTAATAACGCTCTCCGGCGACCGTCACGTTCAGGCTAGCGATACGATTCGAAGAGGCAGCGGGGACAGAAAATTGAGAAGCTATAATGATATAACAGGCACCAGCACCCTCATTTTGCCCTTTTCACGTACCACACCGATCACAGAGCCCCAATCTTTGCAATCAGTGAGAAAATAGTGAGAATAGGAGACCCAGCATAAGGCAACTCGAGTTGCACATTTTTTATTGGTATGTCGCTTGGCCGTGGCGTAATTTTGAGTTTCGCCTATTTTAAAAACGTACGGTTTGAGCGCCAGATGTTGTTGCATGGCTGGGATGAAGCGGACATCGGAAGTGACAGAGCCGCCTTGAGGTTCTTGCTTTTTTAGCTGCGCAATGCGGGCGGTTTTAACAACTTAGAATTTCGCCGCAGGGCAAACTTTTGAGCTGAAACCTACGTCCGGTCTTCTTATTACTCAAATTTTGGCACTTGAGCGCGACTTCTGGTCATTTATAAATTGTTCGTGCGTGTGTGTGCGTGTGCGTGCAAGCGTGCGTGCGTGCATGCGGAGCGGGCGGGATTACGCAGGCCCAGGAATGTTTTTCAGTGTAACTAGGGAAGGAGTATAACATTTTTGTAGGCCCAGATGGATTTAGCTTAGCAAAAAGCATGCCGCCAATTTCTCCACCTATGCATCGCCCTTCTAAAACTACTTACGGCAGAACACTACGTTGCAGCAAGGCTCCTGTGGTGAAGAAACGGGATGAACATGCGCGAAATGTCGCCGCTAAAGATACAATTGCCCTTCAGATGCACCTAGTATTCAACACGGCGAGTTATAATTTTCACAGCCCAAAAAGCCAACCCGACCGCTACACCGCACGATCTGGGAGGTCCGTGATTAAATGTCGGCCATCGACCGGAACACGTTGAGCACTGTGGTGAGTGTGTAAAGTTAAGTTCAGAAAGTCATGCCATGGAGTTCTTCCCGAATTGGTCCGATGCGCGGACGCCAAGTTGACTTAACGCGATCCTTAATGCCCTGCCTGCTTTGTAGTGCGCTGCTCATCTGGCCCCACAGCAGCATCTAAACTGGCAAACCTATGTGGGTAAAGGACCTCGTTAACATTGGCTACACCTCGAACTCAAACTAGTCTTGTTTACCTCACCTCAACCTTAACCTCACCGTGGAGGTTGATGTCAAGGCAGGCAGCCTGACTTGGCCACTACTTAAACACAAGTTAGAATCATGTAAACTTCATCTCACCTCCAACTACTCCTGTACCTACACCTCTGCTCACCCTCAAGTCCATAAATCAACTGGCTTCACTAATTTACAGTTCGTTCGAATTTCTAGTAGGTCATCCTAAGCATGCGCACATGTGAAACCGACATCCTACCTAATTGGCCGTGGGTAACATTTACCGCGAAGCATATTACCAGTGGCCCTTTAAACGTATTAGAGAAACATTTTTGTTTTACCGTCTTGCTGTGTGGTGTACACCAGGCGGCAAAATAAGCCGGGGCACACGAGCGCGTGGCAAGATGCATCGCCGCGTCATCTGATGTTGCACTTCTGGTGTCGAGATATCGATGTGCGCGTGCGCGTCCAACCACGCTCGTTGTCCTGTCTTTTTCTTCGCTTCAAGCGGCAAAGCTGATAACATTCAGCGTTTGGCGATAGAGGTCACTTGTCCTTGCTAACACGCCTCGCTCGCACACGCTTCGGCGGCGTAAGGTGAGGGGGAAGTGTGCATTGCTCGCTCTGCCCCAAAACGACAGGTGACATATCTTGCCCATCTCGGTGGCGGACTTGTGCCACGCATATTCCATCGCGTCTTTGAATTTTTTGCCTAAAACATGCAGTTGATTGGTAACCAAAAATGCGCGCACCAAAACGAGGAGTAATAGAGGTGAGAAATAGTTTATTTGAATAAAGTGTGACGAAAGGTCACCTTGCACACGTACTCAAACCGGTACTAACGGGGAAAAAACGCGAGAAGAAATCGGCGGGGTCATGGGTTTGACAAAAAAGAACAGAAATAGGAAACATTTTCATACGCGTTCAAGTGGTTGACACAGACAAAGACCGTCAAGCAAACGTAATCGCCTTTAAAACTAACGTATCAAGATCTCGTTGCAATGCATCTTTCGTCGGAGCCGGGCAGATAGAGCAAAATGCGCTTCACCCTCGCCGTCCGCCGCCAAAGCGTGTGCCAGCGAGATGTCCTCAGCACAAAAAGTGGCCCCTAGCGCCATATATAGAGTTTCTTACTATATACACTACACAGGAATCTGGCGCTAGCGTCTATGCGTCTTACATCAATGCCGCGTGTGTCGTCATGCATATGCCGCCATTATACCGTGGGCTCGCCTTAGTTTTATCACTGGGTTGGATTGGAACGTTTCAGTGGCCGTATATTCGAGCACAGTGCCACCAATAGGCAAAGAATGGTGTGTTATTATATACGTGGAAAATAAAACGGGCTGTTTTAAAGCTAAGGAAAAAGGAAGTAAGGCACATTTTTGCCGCATCGGTTGTGCCTACTATTCTGCAGACCAAGTTGGTAGTTAACAACAATGTTAATATTTTCGGGGAAACTTATGAGAGAGCTATTATATTAATTTAACTATTATTTCAAATAATAACTTGTTTGGAACGAAAATGAGACGCCGACCAGTCCAAACAAAACGTACTGACGTTTCGGCTTCCAGCACGGAAGCCTTGTTCACAATAAATGCATCACCAGAAGTGGATCGTTTAAATGGGCTTGAGTAATCGCTGCCAAGAGCGTGCGTAGATCGGGTTTAGATTTCCGTCGTTACGATTGACTGTGTTAGATGTGGTATGAATGATTAGTGATTCCAGATGTAGCCGTGATGCTGTCACTTTTAAAGCAAAGCTTTTTACCTCTACCCCCCAAGGGTTCTTTCGCGACCGTTGGTGTCACCAGAAAACTCCAGCGAACAAATAAAAGAATTTACTGGCACCGCCGGGAATCGAACCTGGAACTATTAGACTAACAAAGCGAGAGCCCGTTGTCTTACCGATTTAGCTACGAGCACACGCGATGATTGGGAAGACAGGTGGTGTACTCACCAAGCACATCTACGGGTTTACCCCCTGCGTTCTCGCTGAATGCCACGTGAAAGCATCACGCGACCACTCACTCCCGTCTAGCAGCCCTGTGCGCACCTTGCTCATGTGCTAAGAGTTACAAAAATTAAAGGAAGCTCACGCCAATGCAGGGAATCTCACTTCTAGTACGCCAATGTGCTAAAGCCTGTGGCCTCCAGTGTTCACATAAACAATCATAGCTCCTTGTCGTCCACTCTCACGCCAAACCAAGGAATACATTCAATACTCCTTCAATTCAATACATTCAATACTCCTGGGCATCAAGGAATACTCCTTGATGCCCAGGCTATTACTCCAAGCCCCAGCATCAAGATCCTAGGCCTACAACTCGAGGCTAACACCAAAAGTGACGTCTCCTTGCAGCGCCTCAAAAACAGCATTAATCAAATCATACACATGATCAGGCGAGTTGCCACCAAGAAGCGAGGCCTAACGGAATCCGGTACCTTTCGATTAATTGAAGCTTTTATCCTCTCGAGAATTACTTACGTCAACCCCCTGTCTTCTTCTCGACAAGGAAGACATAGAGATGCTTTATATAATGATTAGAAATGCGGTTGAACAGGCCATCGGTCTTCTCATGAGTGCGTCCACACAGAGGCTGCTTAGCACGGGGCTCCACAACACGGTGGAAGAGCTGATAGAAGGCCATCTTTCTCACCAGAAGGTCCGACTCAGAACTGTGATGGGTAACCGCATGTTTCACCAGATTGGCTGGGCAGCCCAGAATATCACTACGCTTGACGTACTCCCAGACTCTTGGTGACTAAAACTAAAGATGCTCCTTTGCTTAGAAATATGAACCCCTCACATGACGAGGGTCACCGAAAAGCACGGGCTCAAGCGCTAAACACCACCCTCGGTGGGGATCATGCAGGTATCTACACAGACGCCTCCAAACATCGAGGGCAGCAATACGCAATCATCTTGGCTACCTCCAGAACCAACCTCCTCGCGTGTACCTCGCTTAGAACCCAAGAAATGACGGCAGCAGAAGAGGCAGCCATCACCTTGGCTCTCGCTCAACCATGGGTTCGGAGGGTAGTCATAGATTCCCAGCAAGCCTACTGGAATTACCAGTAGGGTTGGGTGTCCTGACCTGCACTGCGCGTGCTAAAAACCACCACCAAACGGTTCCACTCAGCTCATCTCGACACCCCGTCACGCTTCAATGGAGGGCAACAAATACGCCCACCCAACAAGCCTGCGATTTACCTCCCGTGCTATGGAGCTGCACGAGGACAGTCACCCGCTTGTAACGTTCAGGAAGATAACCCAGCATTACTGCCTTCTGAGACAGACCGTACCTTCGCCTTACCCTGGCCTTTCCAGAGAACAACAAACTACCCTACGGCTCATACAATCCGGGCTCCTTCCCACAGCCGACGTGTCTTCACTTAATGTATCCGAATCGCTACGACGCCAAATGCAAATTTTGCTCAGAAGTAGGAACACTGCGCCCCGTAATCGGGGTGTGCGACTTTAGCCCTGAGCACCCTCCTCTCTTTCCGTCAACTACCAAACAAGAGCAATGGGAGGTGCTGCTGTCCAGGCCCTCTCTACCTACCCAGCTTCAGCGGGTGGACAGAACACAGACCGCGCGGACAGCATATGGGCCCCACAGAAGAAGGAATCACTCCCAAGGGCTGCATTCTGGGCCGTTCAGAAATCTGAACAGAAGTATTTCTTCCTTCTCCTCCTTCTCTGCCGCAAATCTCGTCGCCTCCGTCCGCGGCGCAGAGACGCAGAAGACAGATCGTCTAACACCGGGTTGAAGGTTACTTTAATTTTATAAAAAAAGTTTCCACTCTTGTGATACACCAATACAACTCAACCAAACACCATTCATGTTTCATGCATTGATTTAAACTTAACAAGAATATCTCTTTGAAGTAATAAATGGTGTGGTTAAGTGCGTTTCACTTCTCTCTGGTTTTGCTATTTGTAGAGCGATGTGAGTGAATTTAAGTGACGTCGCATAGGTAATCGTTATGGGTGCCGTTTACAGCTTTGCTTTCCAACCACATTCACAGGGTGGATTGGCGCGATTTTTTTCTGTTGCGACGATTCTTGCATTGTCCCAATCAATCTTGTGGTCATTCACGACGGCGTGTTCGGCTAAAGCATTGTTATGGACGCTCTTATTCTTTACGTCACGTGCGTGCTGCTGCAGTCGGTTCTTATAATTCCCTGATTCCCCGATATACACGCCGCTGCAGTCTGCACAAGGTATCTCGTATACCACACCGGCGAAACGCTCCTTCGGCAAGCGGTCCTTGACTCTCACGAGCTCATGGCACATCTTTTTGGCTGGAACGTGGACCACCTGCACGTCATATTCCCGTAGCACACGTGCCAAACATTCACTTGTTCCTGGAAGGTAGGGTACAGGAGCTCGCTTCATCGGGGCAGGAGGTGCGTCCAATTGTCCTCGTCGGGTCAGTTGGCGTTCCGTTGCGCTTATAAAGTGTCTCAGGTAACCGCAGCTAGCCACGTCGTCCCGTACCTTTGCCGTGTCCACACCGAATCCTCGGGCTTCGAGCACAATCTTTTCGCATGCTGTAGTAGCGTGCTAACAGCCCTCTTGTGGTAAGCGGGGTGCATGGAGACGAAGTTCAGGTAGCGGACTGTGTGCGTTTCCTTGCGGTACACGCTGAAACTTAGCCTCTGGCCCTGCCGAGACAGGAGGACGTCTAGGAAGGGAAGTTTGCCATCGGCCTCCTCTTCTAACGTGAACTGAATGGCACGTTCCATACTGTTGAGGTGGGCCAGCAAGCTATTCGCCGCGTCTTTCTGAACGACGCAAAAACAATCGTCGACGTAACGCAAGAACACTTTTTGGTAAGGGGCAAAGGAGGCTAGCGCCCGTGCTTCCAGCGCTTCCATGGTCAGGTTCGCCGCCGTGACCGAAATAGCGGCACGCATTGGAGTCCCCTGCTTTTGCTTGTAGAAATGGCCCATAAAGACGAAGTACGTATTGTTCAAACAAAAATCTAGAAGCCTGCGTAGAAGGCTAATGTACCCTCCCGGCCAGACGGGATTCCGTCATGCTCTCGACTTCAATAACTTGTTTGAAGAGCTTGGAAATGTTTTTGAGCGTGCCTCAGAGTACGCCGCCTTCATGGCAAACCGGTGCACCGACCGTCAGCTACAGTTAAACAAACCTTGTTTCTGAGCGAGTTGGTTCATACATGAAGAAAAAGAAAAACGTGGCGCTAAACAGTCGTTGACGAAGACATGATAGGATGGATGCAGGCGCCCGTATCTGCCGTATCTAATCTTCGTCGAAGTACGTTTGGTTTCTTTTTTTTTCGTCAGGCACAACTTTCACGGCGGCATATTACCCGCTCAGTCATACGTTCCTTCGACTACGGCATGACGATCGTTAGGTGCGATCCCTCACTGCCTGCTCTTTCACCAAACACGCAGTTGCCACGGTTCACGGCTACCACAGAACAGGGAGGATTTCGGCTACCCCGTAGCTCGTAGGCGTGTCAATGCATAGTGAAGAAAGCAAATACCAAAAAGCCGCTTAAGAATCCATTTGTCCTGCCAAGTCCAAACCAGAAGCTGGGGTCCTCCCATAACCCCCTACGATGACATGGATTCCTAGGTGCAGTTTCCTCTCTAGTATACTTACTAAGAAACTCTATGCCTAGAGCCAAACGCTCAATGTGATCAGCTTTGTCGCTTGAAGCCACGGAAAAGATAGGGTAGTATACGGGGGTCGGACGCGCACGCTCACAGCGGTGTCTCGGCACCAGAAGTTCGACGTCAGATGGCGGGGTAATGCATTTGGCCACGCGTTCGCGTGCCCCGGCTTATTTTGTGGCCGGGTGTACATTTCTACGCAAGCTACCTGGGTGCGACGCTTACGCGGGAGAACCAACAGCCATATTATCGAACATGTTTGGTGCAGCATACTCCCAGCATGGAAGCAGTGTTACGCCTTCTGCAGATCAAGGACCGTTTAAATCCAAGGCAATTGCCCACCCCTTTTTCCCTCGCCAAGTAATTCCAGAACTAAAGGAACCTTACAGCACTACCGATAAACGCTTTTACTCATTGCTTCGTGCGTGTAAACCCTTCGAAAGGTATAGTTATCGCCAGCACCAAGCGGCAGTGCGGGATTTGCTCGTCGCATCAGGTACACCTTCAAGTTTCTGCTTTGGTTTCGTTGCGATTTTCTTTAAAGTTGCTATCGAATGCGTTTATTGCTGCAGCTAAAAGGAAACCGGCCAATAGCTACGGTATCGCTAGAATGACGAAATTAATTCCCTCGGGCGTTTAAAGAGAAAATAAATGAAATGAATGGAATTCTAGCGCGAAAATATAGCCCAGACCGAGAAAGAGAGAAAAAACTTGATCAACACCCTAAAAAATGCCCGTGGATCTGCTTTGCCGCAATGCACATGAATGAGCAATCGCGGCATCCAAGGGGACAAATTTGGCAAATAAAGATGCTGAACATACGATTTGACTCAGAAATGGGATCTGCGCAGTGGCATCACGCAATGCAAGCATGACTATTCGCATTGCCGTATGTCGCAACGCAGAAAACATTTCTCGAGCCAAATCTTATGCTAAGCGTCCGTCATTGCCGTATTTTACCGCTCATATAGAGTGATCTTTTTTGGGCATACTGATTAAGTATATTCACAGATTTTTTTTAGAATGAAGTCTCTACGTTGCCTGATGGGTGTAGAGCAGTGACATTTTGCGGGGGCTTTGTGACCCCCTTATCTAAGTACTGTCTACACTTGTTGACGACGTTCTGGAAGCAGTTAAGATATTTAAAAACGGTGCATAACGTTTGACAGAGTAGTTTTTGAAAAAAAGTGACTTTTTTGTGCGTGGTTTGAAACTGCCCATTAAACGCTTTGTCATTTTTTTCTAGACTGGATTACTAGTATAATATACTATTTTCCTTTATGTATGGAGAGTGGGTTTCCAAATATCCAGCCATAATATTTCAGCCATCGATTACTACCGGCTCTTTTCCCATCCCCTGGAAGCGTGGCAAAATCTTTCCCATACACAAAGGAGGCCCAACAGCAGACGCCAGTAACTACCGACTATATAGTAGCGAAGCATTTAATTAAGTATCTATATCATCCTAAACTGTAATACCACAGCCAGCATAAATTCATAAAGAAACTTTTCAGGACAACCCAACGTACCGAGATTGTACATGGCCTGTCTCAAACCATACATTCGCGTTGCCAAATTGACATAGTGTTCCTAGACTTTGCGAAGGCATTTGATAAAGTTTTCATGCGAAATTATTACATAAAATACAAGCTACATTTAAAAATCCCACAACTGCAATATGTTTCAACCCGCAGTGGTGGCTCAGTGGCTAAAGCGTTGTGCTGCTGAGCACGGGGTCGCGGGCTCGATTCCCAGCCGCGGCGGCCGCATTTCTGATGGAGGCGAAAAGCAAAAACGTCCGTGAGTACGAGATTTCGGCACGCATTAAAGATCCCCAGGTGGTCAAAATTAATCCAGAGTCCTCCATTACGGCGTGCCTTTGCGCCTGCGTTGCATCGGCGCGTTAAACCCTACAATCAATCAAGCAATATTGCTCACGTCTTACCTTCAAATGAGAGAAGTATGTTCAAATCGGAAACTGTCAGTCTGCAAACCCACCTGTACTGTCTGGAGTACCTCAGGGTACGGTACTAGAACCACTGTTATTTCTCTTATTTCTCTATTGTGTCTATGACGGCGTAGTGCAAATTTGTTAGTTGATCCTTCGTTACTTTCACATGTATGTTGAAGTTCGTTACCGTATGGCTTTATGATTCAAGGCTTCTATGCAACTGAGTTGCATCCATGTTTTCCTCCTGTTGTTTTTATTGCCACTCCTGTAAAAGCCCAAACAGGGCTGACAGTATGAATAAACGCACGAATGAGAGAAATGAATGAATACTTGCCAGCACTGCCTATAACGTGTACTAGTGGTGCTCCAAAACAGTTACAAAAACAGGAGTTGCCTAATTAAATCTACGCCGAAAAAAAACTAACTTACCGACGTTTGCGATAGCGCTGAGGAACCCCCGTAATTGTTCTGGTTCTTTCCAGATAACTAGCTTTCAATGCGCTTCAGTTCGAAAGAGAGTCCTTTATTGCCCGGTTGCTGTATGGACTAAACGTTTGGAATATGCTACCCATGTATTTGAATTTTAACTATTTTGTTTATCTAAAAACATGGCTTAAGTAGAATGTTCCCGGAATAGGGCTCCAATTTAATGCGGTTTCACTACATTCGAATGCCAGTCTAACTGAATGGTTTATCGGCAATTTATCTAATGCATATAATCGTTCATAGACACTTCAACTGTTCATTCCCCATCCCCGCGCAACTAAATACGAGTTGTTTGTTCGTGCAGCGAAGGGAAAGTAGAACGAAGCTTCATTCAGGAAACAGTATAAACATACGAATCACGGCATTTTTTTTTGTCGTTGATGTAGCCACAGTAGCATTTAGAGATAAAAAGTGCCTTGCATACCCGTGGAGGAAAATACCAAGCAAAAATTTTGTTAGCTGCGTAGAGAAATTTATATCACCCAGCTTTAGACCATAGGGGGGTGTCATAAAAGTGGGTTGAGGGGTTGTTTTAACCCGTGCAAAAAAAGTTTTGAGACACTTTCTCTACCCACTGTGGTTGACAAACGATTCCGCAGTGCCAATGTGATCCGCAGGTGACACCGCACGCTTCTAAATTGTTTGCTTGATTTGTTCGAGAACAGCCGCCCGCATAATAGTTTAACTGAAATTCAAAACAGCTCAAAATGACCGGACAAGAAACGACGACACGCGGCGCTGTGTGTCGTCGTGTGTCGTGGTGAAGCGCCGTGTGTCGTCGTTTCTTGTCCCGTCTTTTTGCGCCGTTTTGAATTTCAGTTAGTATGCACCAACTAGCCCAAACCACCGTTATAATAGTTTAGCCTGGTAGAGTCCTTTTAAAATAAAATACGCAGCTATGCGTGCCACGACGGTCAACGAGAGAAAGAAGTAGTACGAAATTTACGCATAACTCTTGATCCAGACATCGTACCGAAATTCTGGGAGTCTTGTTTTAGAAACATAAATGGCGTTCGATGCAGGCTTCTTTTTTTCGTGTACGATAACGATCGTGTTATGGTAGTGTCTACGGTTGTAAACAACCGCGCCATATTGAACTTAATTTGAACTTCAGCTCCAACCTCTACGCCCCTCCCCCCTCAATGAGCCTCACCTCTCTATTTTAATGCGGGGATCATAACCACTCAGCCGCAGGTTTCTTTATTGAACGGGTGCAAACACTATATGCAATAAATCAGAGAAATGAAAGGGAGCTGCGCCACAGAAATTGTAAGTATTGCGAAACGAAAGCTGCACCATGTTGAAACACCAGCCAGATTCAATTTCATTTCATTTATTGCATCTTTAAAGGCCCGAAGGCATTACATTCAATAATTCAGTCAACAGGTATACGTCGTACGTGGTTACAACAATGTATTCCTGTACATCGCAGAAAAATTCCTCGGGGCACTTAAGTCTGCTTACGTACTTTGAAGGCCAAAGCTTACGTACTTGAAGGCCACAAGTACTCAAAAGAAGCATAACTGCAAGCCGGCCTAGTTGGGATTGATGTATCTTGACAAACAGCTAAGATAAACGGGGGAAAGAAAGGAAACCCGGACAGGCGCTTCCAACAAATTAAATTTAATCGATAAAACAGACTTTTGACACCACACAGCGCTGTGTACAACAATGCAAGAAACATTTCTACGGCGGATACATCAAAATTTGTTTATTCTCAGTAATTTCATAAGCCCGAGGACAGCAATGATATCTCCCTATCTGACAATGCTAAGGATGGGTGCTTTACACAGTCTTGATTGCGATGGAGGATGTGCAAAGACTCTATACAATCTCTCTTGATGTCTTATTAGGATGCTTCAACAGGAGACAGTCTTATCAAGGAAGGGTGTGGCTCCACACTCCTTGCAATGCAGAATTGTTTCTTGGATTGTTGTGCACAGCGTGGTGGGGGGGGGGGGGGGAGGGTATGAAAATCCCGGGCCATCTCCACTAACGTGAAACACGAGGAGGGGCGAAGCATGCAGTGTATAAGTGTATTTGTGGTGCCTTGGCGTTTTTGCAAATGGAGATAAAACCGTTGGGGGGTAGAGGTATACAGCTTCGATGTAAAAGTCTGTTGTCTTTGAAGCACGAAGCTGTCTAGCACGAGGCATAGACGAGTGTCCCGGTGTTTTTTTATTACGCGTAACGAAGCGCTCCAGCGCGAGGCGTAAACGAGTGTCCCGATGTTTTAGTACCGTGACTACATCAGACGAACGACGATTACGACCACGACGACGACAGGAGACGCCAACACCCCCAGCTCCTTAGGGGCTTCGCCCCTTAGTCTGTTTTATCGATTAAAATTTCAGTTGTTAGAAGCGCTTGTCCGTGTTTCCTTTCTGGTCCCGGCTTGTGTGCGCTGTTGTGCAAGATACTCAAAGGAGAAGCACGCCTGTAAGAACAAAAGGGCGCGTCAACAACTTACTTCAAATAGCCCCGAGAGACCTGTATAGACCAGAGCTAGTAGAAAACATGAAAAACGAACAGCCTTAATCAGCAAATCCACGATTAACCGCTCAGGGTAGAAAAAATCCCCCCACCTCCCCGAAGGGGATCGTGCGGAAATGCGAATGCATTGGGTGCACCGATAAGTGCGGTGCGAGTAATTCTTATTAATGTCGTACTTAATGAAGAGAGATGAGAGTGTGAGTCCTTTAAACGATGATGACGTTGAAGCAACTGCAGTGACGTCACCGCCAGCGGGAGGTGTAATGCTCAGGTTGCATTGTGTTACACTTCGTGCTTGCGGTATCGTTGCCGCGAGGGATTCGACTTCACCGACTTCCATCGCTATCAAGGCGCCAGGCGCGCGCTCCACTGCATTATATAGATTCCGAGCGCAGCGAGCGGAGAGAGGGTACACGGAGAAGAGAGAGAGCCCGCCGAGCTCCGCGATGCGAGCGCCGCGGGTCCGCCGCGCCGAGACGACGATGACGACGACGAAGGCAGAACTACGAGGCGCGCGCTCACGTGCGCTCGCGCTGGAGGAATGCAGGCGCACGCCGACGGAGCACGACAACCACCGACTAAGAAATGCATTCGCATTTAAAAATGGCTGCGGCTTAGCTCAGCTAACTCTGGATATGCAAAGCGAAAGCTTAGTTTAGCCTGGTTAAGACCTGGTTTCATTTGGTTACCCTTTGATTTAGCTGTCGTTACTATATTTAGATTTACACTTATCGTTAAGCCAGGTGTGGCGGCCGTCCCTACATAGGTAGCTAGACAGGACTGTGATTAGGATTGGGTAGACACGGCATGGAATTCCTGGCTCTCTCCAGTGAAGCAGCCCTCCGGGCGATATCCGCAGGGTGGTCAGACGCCATTTGCGGACGACGGCTCAAAGCCCACCGCTCCCACGCAACGCTCAGAGAAGACCGCCCAGCCTCGCTCTCATCCATGGCCAAGCTGAGCACTGACTAGGTGAGCGCGGCGCTTCTCCTAGCCAGGCACGCATCCAGTCACGCGGTCAGGCGGCGACCCAGCTGCGTAGAGCGCATGCGCCAAGCAGGCGGCGGCGGTGGCAAGCGCACACGGCGGCCACGGAACTCGGCGCGGCAAGTCACGTGATGCGTTGCCAAGGCTGCGGTGCAGCTGCGGTCAATGAAGGTCAAATTGCTGGCGACAGCAAAATACGGCTCGACTTGGCTAGTAAAGCTTTGCTTTAAAAGAAATGTTCTTTATCATCGTCGTCACCATCATCATATCTACGCCCACTGCAGGGCGAAGGCCTCTCCCATAGATCTCCAATTATCCCGGTCCTGTGCTAACTGCGACCACTTTATCCCCAAAAACCTCTTGATCTCATCTGCCCATCTAACCTTCTGCCGCCCCCTGCCAGGCTTGCCTTCTCTAGGGATCCACTCTGTTACACTTAATGACCAACAGTTATCTTGCCTTCGCATCCCATGTCCTGCCCACATTCACTTCTTTTTCTTAATTTCTACTCATATGTCCTTAACACACGTTTGTTCCTTGACCCGCTCCGCTCTCTTCTTGTCCCTTAAAGGGGCCATGCAGACAAAATAGAAGACTGTTTTATTCGAAAGATTTCGTGTTTTATAGAGCCCCCGCGCTTGCACGGCAGAAAATGATGCCGTATTCACTGAGAAATTAATCAATATAGGTTAAAATATTCATTCTCCCGCCAAATCGCGTTTTCGTGACGTCTGCAGTGAGGTCATAGGTGCACGTATTCAAACGAACTTCCCCTGCGTCATTCAGCTGTGCAGCCTTGCTTGCCATCAGTCGTCCCAGATTGCGCTACGATTCTCATCCACGGACTACTGTTCGCCGTTGCTTTGTTTTTGACGGTTTTTGCACCTAGATTTTTTGTTACTGTATAAAGTAATCGTTTCGTGAAACGTAAGGTATCCTCGACAAAGAGGGCCACGTAAGACAACGTCGCTTACGCCAATCAGCCAGTGTCGTATAAGAAAACTCCAAAGTGTCTGAGTGCTGTGCAGCTAAAACAAGCATAGTGCGCCCAGTACCAACAACACTGCGCATCGGTACTTCTATGCTTACGTGTATTTTGGTAAATTTCATTGATTACCGCACCATTATTACTGCTGTAAAATGAATATGCATTACATTTAAGCACAAATAGCTCGTTCAGCAAGCTTATAAGCGGTGCCTAATTTGCGTTTGCTTTTGCCGGCTTCAGCCAATCGCACGGCTGTGGTTATTAAGTCTTATGTTTTAGTGTGGGAAATTACCTAGTGAGTGGCATGGTCGTTCTCTTTTTTCCTAATTATATCGCTTATTTGAGCGAAGTTTACGTTAAAAGTGCTGTCAGTACGATTCTAACGAGGCCTTCTTTCGAATGACCCTGACTTGTGTTTTGTTTGCATGGCCTCTTTAATTAAGATGTACTCGAGTATATAACCGCAACGAATCGGGCTCCCCTTTTTTTATAACTCCTATCCAACCTGGGGTTTTTTCGCGCATGCACATGGGGTCTGGCTGGAGATTTCTGCGTACACTGGACCACCGGATTTTTCATTTGCATATATATATATATATATATATATATATATATATATATATATATATATATATATATATATATATATATATATATATATATATATATATATATATATATATATATATACAGAAAGAAATGCGGGCAGTCTACAACATCAAAGAAGGCATAGGGGAGTGGTTGGACTATATATATATATATATATTTTTTTTTACCGTTAGTGAAATTATGTTTTTTTTTCATATTCATTGAAGCGAGAAAGAAAGAAAGAAAGAAAAACACGCGCCCAGAGTGGGGACCGAACCCACGCCTTTCGATATGCCTTCTTTGATGTTGTAGACTGCCCGCATTTCTTTCTGTATTTCCTAACGAGCCCCTCATTTCCTAACCTATATATATATATATATATATATATATTGACCGGGCATTCGGGTGGGGGAGTTGACGAACACGCTACATTGACGCCACGGCGGCTCCAAGACTCGAACTGACTGCGAGTGTGCCTAGTGCTTGCGTCGTCGGCAAAGCCGCGGAGCAGAAAATGGGGAGTCGTTGCACGTGACGGAATGTTAGGAGAAAAGGTGCACCACAGCCTCGAAGAACCCTGCTTTCGGCGAATCTGCGCCGCGAAGTGCCGCCAGTCTGCCAGTCGAGGCGATTCATGGCGTGTCCAGGGATTGACACTACTTCTAGCTGAATGTACTGCCAATCCCTGCGCCCGCTAAGCTCGGTCGACCTCTTCTATGCCGACAAGGCCGGTGTTCAGGAGGCGATGAATGCAGCAAGGAGAGCCTAAAGACGAAAAACAAGAACGAAGAAAGAGACTTCTTTATAGCTACGACGTAGCAGCACAGAAGAATTTAGTAAGTATCGCCATGGGAAGCCAGTATGCTTTCATTTAAGTGCTCCGGGTAATCCTTCAATATATCGGGTTTGCGAGGTTATTTCAGGGTCACAAGGACAAAAAATAAAAATAAAAGGGCACCTTGGATACGGTGTATAAGGTTCGTATGTGCGCCGTGAACATTGCTTTGGCATTATCTAGCAATTTCTGGAGGCTGGATCGTTCCACACCAACCGCAATCGAAGCCGTACTGATGGGGTTCACCGGTGTACGGCCGGCTAAAAAACCAAACTTACGACTATGAGGCAACGCCTAGCAGATGCCACTGCCTAAATGTGCGTGTGTATAACGACCACTGTCGGGCGCAGTCTAGCGCACCCCCCCCCCCCCCCCCACACACAGATATATATATATATATATATTCAACCCTGGTCCGGCCCGGGGGTTAAAAAGAAGGTCCCCTTCACCTCGAGTAGTCCGAGTGGCGCTGGCTACCACCCCCAAGCGCAGGAAAACAAAATACGGTAACATAAATTCCCGAGAAGGTGGAGGGGAAACAGCCCCGCCGGTAGCGTAGTGGTCATCGCACCAGACGCGTATTCTGGAGGTCGTGGCTTCGGATCCCACCCGGCGGGCATTTTTTCTCCACTTTCTTTCTTTCTTTTAATGTTTTTTATCTGTTTGAATGACCTACCGCATCCTCCCCCTTTGCTTTCCTTGGCATTCTTGACTGGCAATCCTTATTTCTGTCTTAATTCAACGGGCCCTTCATTTCCCATTCTGATTCGCTACATGCATGACGGCAGTACCGTCCAACATGCCCGACTCGGCGGCAGTGGATGCAGATCAGCTTGTTCCCGGGTGTCCATTCCGAAAGTTAGCTGCTACGGTAGGTTGATGGCTGTTACTCATTTCGGACGGCATAGGCCGAGGAAACAGAGGCGCGGTAACGCTTGGACAACTCACAGCGCAAACAGGCTGGAAGGCGAGCTTGGCGACTTACTCCCGTGCGATAGCTTGGATCAGAGGGATGGACGGCAGGCTAGTTTCAGGCTGGACAAGCGTTGCTGGGGCCATGGCCTCGAGTTATCGTCTTACAAGCCTGGTCAGACTTCCGGTCGGAGCGGGGCTCGTGTTAGTCTCAAGGGGTCGATGTTCGGAGAGACAAGAATCCTCGCATGACAACATAGGAGCGTTGTTCAGAAGGCAGCCAAAATTTGTAGTTATGCGACGCCCTTCGCCTGGTCAAACCGGCGACATTCCTTGATGACTGATTCCGCGGCTGTGCAATCCCTACACATAAGTAAATTGAAAGCGTCGTCCGCTCTTCCCTTGAGGACGGGCCCTACCTTATCTTGATGATGGTAAGTGTTTAATGGCGCAAGGCCAACGAGGGCAAAGAGCGCCAGAGACAAGGTTATTTAATGAAGTGAAGTGGTTAGCACGAAAAGGTAGGTTAAAAAAAAACGTGTCAAGCGAACATAGTAAAATCAATTAAAGATAATGGTGATGGCTGGTGTATAGGGCCAGTTCGATTATGCGTGATAGGAAATGAGGTTTAAAAACTTGACTTCTGACAAATACTCAAACACACGTTTCACAGAAACAATGGCATCGTCACCTAGAAACAGCGATGGATGTAGTGGGATATGTTGTCTGTAGAGTTCTCTGAAGTGTTTGTGTCGTGTTGTGTGAAGTGCCTTGCATGTGATTAGTACGTGCAC
Source organism: Haemaphysalis longicornis (assembly GCF_048455015.1). Taxonomy (NCBI): domain Eukaryota; kingdom Metazoa; phylum Arthropoda; class Arachnida; order Ixodida; family Ixodidae; genus Haemaphysalis; species Haemaphysalis longicornis. The sequence goes on from NW_027526203.1 coordinate 265,949,200, forward strand.
TACGGATAGGGCCTCTCCGCACCTGCTGCACAGAGGTCTTGGAGATCCAGTGAGCAGGTGCGAGTGCGTTGCGTGCGTGTGCCCTATCCGTAATCTGGCCAAGGCGACTTCAGAGTATCTATTGCGTGTGTCGGTGGTGTACGGTCCCAAGTGAGGTTTTATTACGTGTAACGTGTTGTCTGTTTGTTCACTCCAGTGTGTTTGCCATGTTTTGCGAAGTTGTTGTCTGATGTGTGGTTTCACGTCGGTGTAGGGTAATATGGTTATGTCTACTGTATTCAAGAGTGTAGCAGCAGCAGCCATTCGATCCGCTGCTTCGTTCCCGGCTATACCACAGTGGCCAGGGACCCAGCAAAGAACCAGTTCAAATTTGCGTACATACACTGACATAATACCTTTGATGACCAGATTGACAACGTGGTTTTTTGAAGGCATTGTTGACGACAGTGCCCGCACAACACTGAGGGAATCTGTATAGATAATGGATTGTGGGATGTGGCTTTGAAGTATATGATTGACAACAAGAAGTACACCGTAAGCCTCTGCCGTAAAGATACTAGTATGACTATTAAGAGTTCTAGTGACACTAAGGCCGGGCCCATGCGCCGCGCAGGACACAGAGGCGGCAGTTCTAGAAGCGTCCGTGTAAAATTCAGAACACTCATACTTCTGCTGCAAATACAAGAAATGCTGCAGAATTGCACATGTGGGAGCTCGGTTTTTATCTACATGTGTGAAAGATGTGTCGCATCACACAGGGCGGAGATGCCATGGTGCTATGAAATCTTTTACAGAACTTTGGATGGTGTCTAAAAAGGAGACAGCAAGCTCTGACGCTTCCTCTCTAGTTCTGTAAGAGAAGGGCGCAGAGAACGATGGTCGATTTAAAGGGAGTTCAGTCATGGAGGTATCATGAAAAACTGATTTAAAAGGACGGTGAGGCATGGATGAAATTTTAAAAGCATAAAGGAGGTCTGTGTATGCTCGCTGACGTTGTAGGTTCCATTTGTTGCACTCTACATACAGGCTTTCGACTGGACTAGTTCGGAAGGCACCACACGACAAGCGGAGCCCTAGATGAAGCACAGGGTCCAGCATTCTGAGGGATGTTTTAGTGGCTGACCCATAGACAATGCTACCATAGTCCAATCGTGAACCTATTAGGCTGGTAAAAACACGTAAAAGAAGTTGTTTGTCAGCACCAAAGGAGATGTGCGAGAGAACCTTCAGGATAGTCAGTGTTTTTAAGCATTTATGTTTTAGCTGTTTTATGTGTGGAATGAATGTGAGCTTTTCGTCAAAGATGATAATACCTAAGAACTTGTGTTCCTTTTTTACAGGAATAGAGACACCGTGGAGTCGAATGTATGGATCCGGCCGAATGCCACGCCTCTTGGAAAACAAAACACACGTGCACTTTCCTGGATTAAATTTAAAACCGTTGCTATCTGCCCAGCCGGCAAGCTTGTTCACACCAAGCTGGACTTGCCGCTCGCAGATAGACAAGTTACACGATTTGAAAGAGAGTTGAACGTCGTCTACATAAACTGAACATGAAATTGATGGTGGTAGCGCCTTCCGAAGAGAATTCATTTTTACAATAAACAAAGTGCAACTCAAAACTCCACCTTGCGGCACGCCGTTTTCCTGCACATGAAGTCTAGAGAGTGCAGTTCCAACTCGCACGCGAAACGTTCAATCAGACAGGTAACTGGCAAGCGTGTTCATCATGTTACCCGACATGCCAAAGGACTTCAAGTCGCTGAGGATGCCGTATCGCCAAGCAGTATCGTATGCCTTTTCAAGATCAAAGAAGACTGTCGTACAGTACTGCTTGTGGAGGAAAGCATCTTTGATATAAGACTCTAAGGCAACGAGTTGATCGTTGGTAGATCGCCCCGCCCTGAAGCCTGCCTGGCAGCTCTCGAGAAGACCATTGTACTCTAAGAAGTACACGAGTCTCCTGTTTATCATCTTCTCTAAGAGCTTACACAGGCAGCTGGTCAGGGCAATGGGGCGATAACTGGCGGGAGAGGAAGGGTCCTTCCCTTCCTTTAGGAACGCCACTACTATGGCCTCCCTCCAAGAGCGTGGAATGTGCCCCGAAAGCCATATTTTATTGTATAGGTGTAAGAGTGTTTCAAGAGTGTCTGGGTGTAGGTGCTGTATCATGGTGTATGTAATTTATCTGCGCCTGGAGCTGAAGGTTTGCACGTGCTCAGGGCAGCCCTCAACTCATAGAGAGTGAATTCAGAGTTGTAAGAAGTTTTTGATTTGTCTTTGTCGTGTAAGGGCTTTTTTTCTGCAGATGTTTTGTGTTTCATGAAAGTGTTTGTGTAGTGTGCTGAACTGGACACGTGTTCGAAGTGTTGTGCAAGTGTGTTAGCCTGGTCTTCCAGTGTGTCCCCTGTTGTGCTAACCAGGGGCAGGCTGTGTGTCTATTGTCCTTTGAGCTTGCGTATACGTGTCCAGACTTTGTGTGTGTCTGTGTATGAATTAATGTATGTCAAGAAGGTGTGCCAACTCTCTCGTTTTGCCTCACGGCGCACATGTTTTCCAAACGCCTTGGCCCGTTTGAACAAAATGAGGTTACCCGACGTGGGGTACCGACGAAGGATACCCCACGCCTTGTTCTGGGCCTCCCGCGCCCGCCTACAGTCCTCATTCCACCAGGGCCTCCTCTGGTTGCGCGGGGCACCAGAGGCGTGGGGGATGGACTTTTCGGCGGCGTCGAGGATGTGCGCCGTGAGGAGTTGGGTAGCTTCTTCAACGTGTAGGTGTCCTATGGATGTGTGGTGTACTTTGGATGTCTCTGTAAATGTGTTCCAGTTAGCTCGTGCTTCATTGAACCTATTATGGGAAGATGGACTGCTCGGGCCTTTACCTATGTATGTTAGTGAAGTGGGGAAGTGGTCACTGCCATATGGGTCAGTTCCCACTCCCCACTCGACAAGAGGAAAGAGAACTGCGGAGCCAATAGCCAAGTCAGGACATGAGTATGTGTTGTGTCCTATGTTATGGTATGTAGGCTGTTTATTGTTGAAAAAGCATGCTCCAGAGGATGTAAGAAACCTCTCTATCAGGCGACCCCGGGCATCCGTACGGGAAGAGCCCCATAGAGAATTGTGAGCATTAAAATCGCCTGTTAAATGTATGGTTCGGGCAGCTGGTCAACCAACGCCTCGAAGTCAGAGCTCGAAAGTGCAAGATCAGGAGGAATATATATTGAGCATACCGTTATCAACCTATTAAAGGGACACTGAAGTGAATTTGTCAAGCTCCCGTTTTTGCTTGGACTGCGTAGACTGGCTCAAATTAGCACACTTTTCATCGTTTATCCGGTTGACAAATCGATAATTATTTTACAAAGCGCGAAAGAAGAAAAACTACCATGCGCGGTTTGCGGCCGCCGCACCAACTAAAGCTGTGACGTTAGGAGGAGCGGGCACCGTGATTGGACGATGCCCAAGGTGAGCAACCAAACAAGTTTCGGTTTCGGTTTCGGTTCTGTAAAACACAACTGGTGGCGTTGTTGGATGGACATTCTCAATAACTCAGTAATCATCGTACCGCGCTTCTGCCATGTTGTCAGCTGTGAAAATGCATAAAGATAAGCCTCCCAGGACGGCTTGGAATCGTAGCATTCACTAGCCGAGGCCTACGCAGTGCATGGACGCCCTCCGCGTACCCGCAGACGCCCAAATGTCATGCGGTTTTCCCCCATATTTGGAGCTTGCCTCACTCATGCCTGTACCGTAAAAAGCGTGTTCGCACCAGGCCAAGGGTCTGTTCATTCTGGCCTGTGCCCACTGCCCGCAAGCAGTCGGTGCTTATGGCAACAGCACGCCAACGAGAACTCGCTAGCGCGCCAGTGCCAGCCTGCGCGCGTTCTGGAGGAGGAGGAGGAGTGAAACTTTATTTTGATCAGAATAGAAGAGAGTTAGGGCCTGTGGCGCTCCGCACAGGTGCAGTCCCTATTCCGGGACCCCATTGGTCAAGGCCGTCACTCTCGCCCGTCGAACTAGAGCCCTTTGAGACTCCAGCCCCGAGCAATTGAGCAGGGCCGCCTCCCATGCCTCTCTGGTAGGGGAAGGGTTGGGGGATAACGCAGGGTTGCGCTGGCATGCCCACACCATGTGGAAGGTGTCGGACACCTCCCCACAGTGCAGACACCGCCCATCTGTTTTAGGATCGAAATGCTTTGCTACTGCAGGGCACATAAATGTGTTCGTCTGCAGGCGCCGCAGTATTCGCTCATCGGCCTTGCTCAGACCCTTTGCAGGGTCTGGGTAAAGCCGGCGGTTATCGCAGTAATGTTTTACGATTTCTCTAAACCGCAGAAGTGGCTTGCTAATCTCCGAGCCGGGAGAGCATGGGTGAGGCGCCCGGTGGGTAAGCGCTCGGGCAGCCGCGTGCGCGGCCTCGTTACCTCTCAGACCCTGATGCCCCGGAGACTGAACTAGTTCGTGGAGCCATGAACGTGGCGGGCCAAAAAAAAGGTGAACTCAATGCAGAAAACATCGGCAGAAAACAAAAAAGTAAACTTACAAAAAAAAAAAGCACGTACCCGCGGGGACTCGAACTCGTGACTTGCAAAACACTTGCGACAACACACCTAGCGCCCCAGACTACTAGGCCACGAGACCAGCTCAGCCGACCTTGGTTATATAAGGTATATATTGTACAACACGTTTACACTTTTATTTAGTTTTGGCATTTCAAGCAGCTTAGGTGATTATATGTTGTATTGCGCTCGTGCAGTAAGCGTACCCCGAGTTTCCACAATAGCTCACGTCTAGCAACTGCATTTCGTAGACGGAAAAGCGTTCGCAGATGCGTAGTCGTGCTGCTGACCGCTGTGGTTGTTCGCCCAGCGCAAAAAAGTACTTCCCGCACCCTAGTTTTACGCTGTACGGTAAAAATATCAGTTGATTTTATTTCCTTAGTACCTATATTGACTAAGCTGACTCTTCTCCCGCCTTCAAGAGGCCTTATATTTTCCTACTGGCGTACCAGTCAGCGAAGCGTCGCATGTGCGCTTGGGCAGCGCTTGTGTGAAGCGACCTTGACTTGGAGCTAGATACAGTGTACAAACTAACCAAGTAAAGAAAGGCACATTCTTCCATTCACAAACGTGTCCTGGCTTCGTTTCAACTGAGCGAAGGAATTGCGACGACCCGTCGGCGGCCGGCGGACGAAGCGCTGGGCCGACTGACTCTGTCTGAAGGCCGGGGAGCCGTGCAGTAGCGCAGCCAATTGCGAGCTCGGCACCTCCTGACGTCACACGAAAACGCCACAGAAAATGGGCGAGCGTAAAGAGAGGAGGACAGCATTTTCGAATTAATTTTTCTACTAAATAAAATCGCGTAAACGCGCCCAGAGTGGTCGAAACATGGCCTGGGGACTCCGGGCTACAATTTGCGCTAGTAATCCCGCAATGTTTACATATCACTTCAGTGTCCCTTTAAATAATATTGTTCGAATTGCTACAGCCTCAAGGACAGTGTTCAGAGTGACAGGGTGGCAGGCTAAGGATTTCCGGGCAATTATGGCCACACCGCCAGAAGAGTGTGTGCAGCCATCCCTGTCCTTTCTGAAGACCATGTAACTATTCAAGAAATTGGTGTGCTTGGAATTCAAATGTGTTTCCTGAACACACATTACACTTGGCTGATTAGCATGCAGTATTTCGTATACATCGTCAAGATTTTTAAGAAGGCCTCTACAGTTCCATTGAATTATGTTTTCTCTTCCCATTATTTAGTGTGAGAGCTACTGAAGTGTGTGTGTTTGTTTATGTGTCGCCTTTCAGGGCTGTGACTCTCGTCTTTTTTGGCTTGTCGGGAGGCTTTGGCGTCGGGATGCGTTCCTTGCGCTGCGTTACAGGCAGGAACGGCCCGACATCCATCTCGTCGTCGGATGTCCGAGGGGCGCCCGACGGACCGGGCCCCCCGGACTTGCCCCCCCCTCGGGAGCCCTTCGTTTGAGCCGCCACCGCTGAGGGCGTCCGGGGCGCCAGAGGTGGCACGAGCGGTGCGGTGGTGGTGGGAGCCGGTGCGGGGCCCGTGGTGTCCATCACCTCGGTACCCTCCAACGCACTGGAGGATGGGGAGACAGAGGCGGGAGCGGCACCGGTCCCGACGGAAGACGTTGCCACCACAACCGCTGCTGCCTCAGCAAGCGGCGTGGTGGCGGGTTGGGCTGCCAGAGGCAACCCAGGGGGGGGGGGGAGGGACCAGGTCAGATTCGCTGAACTGGGTCCCTGTGGAATGTGGAAACCAGACGCCGCTCCGCCCCCCGGCGAGCTGCGTCGGCGTACCTCCCCAGGGGGAAAGAGGCGAACCTCTTCCGCGCCTCTGGGAAAGTGATGTTTTCTGTTACCTTGAGATTGATTATTTTCTTTTCTATTTGGAACTTTTCGCATTTCCTGGAGTAGGCCGCATGTGGCCCCCTGCAGTTTGCACAAGTGAGGATGTCAGAATTACAGTTGTCGGTGGGGTGGTCCTGCGCGGCTCATTTCGCACACGTTGTTTTGCCGCGGCAAGAGGCTGTACTGTGCCCGAACCGCTGGCACTTGAAGCAGCGGCGCGGGTTCGGAATGTAAGGACGAATGGAGCATCGAATGAAGCCTGCGTTGATATGTTCAGGAAGTGAGGAACGGTTAAAGGTCAGGATAATATGTTTCGTGGGGATTATGCTATCATCCCTGCGCATCGTGATGCGGCGCACAGCTGTGACGCCCTGATCCTTTAAACCTTCAAGCAAGTCGGCATCTGTTTCCGTAAGAAGATCTGCCTCAGAAATCACACCCTGGGAGCTGTTGAGGCTCCGGTGGGGTGTGACCCTGATGTCCAGATCATGGATGCGGGTTTGTTCAAGAAGAGTGCGGGCTTGTTGTTCGGCATGGAGTTCTACAAGCATTTCTCCCGTCCTAAGCTTTTTAGCTTGGTACTTTCCACCTATTGTGTTTTGCAGGAATTTTGAAACCAGGAATACAGACAGGGAAGCGACAGGTCTTGCTGAGTCAGCTGACTCTATCACAAGGAAACGAGCATAGTTATTCACGGTTGTTGAAAAGACAGTTGTTGGAAGGGGTGGGAATGAAACTTCGGTGCGGCCCCTTTTCAGGGACCGATCACGTTTGGGGGGGGGGGGGTTGAAAATGCCATATAGCATAGTATAAAAGCAGGGAGACGGGGGTACTTTCTTCTTTGACCTTACCCTGGTAGTCAAAGAGGTCCCGGAGCTCCCTGCCTGGTGAATAGACAGGGAGCCCATCCGCCGGAGCTTGACCTGGGCTCCGACGGCCACCGTTCGTGGTTTCTAACCCTCCACCTATAAACACATCGCCACGGTTGGATCCAGCTTATGTTTGGGGGCTCGGGGTCCGCGATATCGCCAGTACCGTCACCAAGATTACTCAAGGTGCCCCGTGCGGGGCCCTACCTTATCTTCTTCCGTCATCTGATCATCAGCATTCTGGCACAAGGATAGCACGTCCAGAATGCACGCCCCGTAGGACTCGGTAGAGGTCTGTACACGGGAAGCCAGTACCTTTTTCGTGGCAATTTGAAGGCCTAAGGGCTGCCCGAACAGCTCGTGCAGCTTTGATTTGCAGGCTGCCCAACTTGTTACTTCCGCCTCGTGCGTTCGAAACCAAGCTTTAGTCGCTCCACTGAAACAGAAAAACACTTTCGCAAATATGACGGTGTGGTCCCACCCGTTATGAGCGCTGACGCGCTCATACGTGTTCAGGCAGTCATCAACGTCAACATCGTCTCTGCCATAGAACGTGCCAAGGTCACGCTGCTGGGAGAAAACGATAAATGCGGATGCAATCGCGGGATCTCCCTTGGGAGCTATCGCTAGTCGGTGGAATTGCCGTCCACTGCGGAGCTCCGTGCTGCGTTCGGCGTGCCCAGGACCTTCACAAAGGTGTTACGGGGAAGTTATTCTATTCACAAAGGTATTTATAAGGTAAGAGCCAGAACAGTGTCCATGTGCGCGTACAAGCCTATCCGAGTGCGAGCGTCGTCGACTTCGAGCTTCTGAGCGCTTATATGTCCATCTGCCCGGTACATGACCAGCACAGATAACGACACATACCCGTTCTACTCGGTACAGAGCCCAAGAGCCTCGTCACAAGATAGATAGATAGATAGATAGATAGATAGATAGATAGATAGATAGATAGATAGATAGATAGATAGATAGATAGATAGATAGATAGATAGATAGATAGATAGATAGATGGATGGATGGATGGATGGATGGATGGATGGATGGATGGATGGATGGATGGATGGATGGATGGATGGATGGATAGATAGATAGACAGATAGATAGATAGATAGATAGATAGATAGATAGATAGATAGATAGATAGATAGATAGATAGATAGATAGATAGATAGATAGATGGATGGATGGATGGATGGATGGATGGATGGATGGATGGATGGATGGATGGACGGACGCACGGACGGACAGACAGACAGACAGACAGACAGTCAGACAGACAAACGGACGGACGGACGGACGGACGGACAGACAGACAGACAGACAGACAGACAGACGGACGGACGGACGGACGGACGGACAGACAGACAGACAGACAGACAGACAGACAGACAGACAAACCGACAGACCGACAGACCGACGGACGGACGGACGGACAGACAGACAGACAGACAGACAGACAGACAGACAGACAGACAGACGGACGGACGGACGGACGGACGGACGGACGGATGGACGGACGGACGGACGGACAGACAGACAGACAGACAGACAGACAGACAGACAGACGGACGGACGGA